>NW_006399824.1:12024327-12029359 GCF_000299155.1 Elephantulus edwardii | reverse complement strand
TTTTCTCTTTGGGAAAAAAGTTCTTGGGAGGATATATTTTTAAGAAGTGTTTTTTTTTCCAGGTGACCAAAAATGAGCATACATTCTTTATTATATTATTATTTCCAGCAAAAAATGGTTGGAAAAAGATCTTCATCTTTTAATCCGGTTATATGTACCTGATATGTATGTGTAAAACTATCATGTTAAATGAAGAAAAGACTGAAGTCAAGGATTTCATTTTACTTGGTTCCATAGTCAAAACCCATAGTGGTTGCAGTCAAGAAATCAGAAGATCTGCTGCGACTTCTTTAAAGTGTTAAAGAACAAGGGTGACGGTTTAAAGACCAGGGCACCTGATCCAAGCTGTGTTATCTTCAGTTACTTAGCGTACAAGTGAAAGTTGTTCAGGGAATAAGGAAAACCAATGGAAAATCAGTACTGTGGAATTGTGCTGGTGAAGGATATTGATTTGACCATGGACTACCTAAAAAACAAAGAAATCTGCCTTGGAGGAAGTGCAATTGAGGTGCTGTTTGGAGGTCAGGGTAGTGAAACTTTGTCTGATTTACTTTGGGCCTGTGGTCAGGAGGCACCAGTCCTTGGAAAAAGTAGAGTGAGCAAAAGAGGAAGACTCTGAAGGAGATGGGTTGACACTGTGGCTGCAGCCATAGGCTTGAACATGGCAGAGACTGTGAGGTTGATGCAGGATAGGGCAAGATTTCAGAGTCTTTTCATGGGGTCACTGGGAGGCGTAGTCAACTCCAGGGCACCTAACAAAAACAAAACAGGTATGTGTCTGTATTTGTTGGAATTTGTCCATCCTTTCTGTGTTCCTTGTGTAATCCTGGAGGAAAAAAAAACCCTGGTATTTATGATTCAGTCATCTACTGTGAGAAAAAATTAGAGAAATAATTGTGTTGTTGTTGTGTGCCATCGAGTTGCTTGCAACTCATCGTGACCCTATGTACAAGAACCCTAAATGCTGCTCTATCCTGTGCCAACCTTGCTGTCTCCCACACACTTACTCCCACCACCCCAATCACAAATTCGATCTATCTCATCAAGGGCCTTCCTCTCCTTCGCTGTCCCTCCGTTCTCCCAAACATGATGTCCCTCTCCAAAGACTGGTCCCTCCTTGCAACATGCCCAAAGTATGTCAGACGAAGCTTCAGAATCCTTGACTCCAAGGAGCATTCCGGCATCACCCTCTCCAGGACAAACCTCTTTGTTCTTCTAGCAGTCCATGATATATTCAACACTCTTCTCCAGCACCACAGCTCAAAGGCATCAATTCTCTATCACCCCTAATCACTCTCCAACTCTCCAATGCATAGCATGTAATTACAAAGACTATAGCCTAGATTAGGCGCACCTTAGTCTCCAGCCTGACATTGTTTCTCTTCAGTACTCTTGAGAAGTCCCTCAGAGCTGACTTTCCCAGTGCAGTCCTTGACCTTCTGCAGCAAGCGCATCAGGTCCTTCTCACTTTCAGCAAGCAGGGTTGTGTCATATGCATAATACAAGTTGTTGATGATTCTTCCACCAATCCTGATATTTGGTCATGATGTTGTTGATTGCTATTGAGTCGAGCACAACTCATAGGCCTTTCTATAACTAGCATCATTTCTCAAAGTTTATAGAGTTTCCCGAGGCATATTTTGTCATAAACCAGCAATAAAAGTGTTCTTTGAAGAGACGTAGTCTTGATGAAGCAAATGTATTTTAAACAAGAGCTGTTGTTGTCTACAAAATAGCCATGAATTAGAGATGAGGAAAATGACCATCAATCCATATGAATATAACATAATGAATTTTTTATATGTATGTTGACACTGAGTTCTGTTACTGATAAAATCATGCTACTGTTGTTTTGACTTCATAATTTAATAAATTATGTTGTTTAATAAACTGTGAATTGATGCCTTTGAGCTGTAGTGCTGGAGAAGAGTGTTGAATATACCATGGACTGCTAGGAGAACAAACAGGTTTGTCCTGGAGAGGGTGAAATCAGGCTGCTTCTTGGAGGCAAGGATTTTGAAGCTTCGTCTGATATTTTGGGCATGTTACAAGGAGCGACCGGTCCTTGGAGAGCGACATCATGTTTGGGAGGGTGGAGGGACAGCACAAGAGAGGAAGACCCTTGATGAGATGGATTGATTCTGTCACTAGAGCAGTGGGAGTAGGTGTATCAGAGACAGTGAGGTTGGCACAGAATAGAGTAGATTAGTGCTCTTGTCCATAGAGTCACTGAGTCGCAAGCAACTTGATGTCACAGAACAACAACATATTTATGACTCTCCTTAACCCTGCTAATAAATGTTGCTGATGTCATAATTTTCTAAACCCACACTGCCATTTTCTTTTTTTTTTAGCCGTAAAGGAAAGTTATGGAATTGTTGATTTGAGTAGTTAGCACTTTATCAACTTTCTCTGTCACTTTTTTATTTTCTGACCTAAGCTTGAACTTAGGTTAGAAAGTAAAAAATTGTCTATTAGAATTTTGTATACAGAAGATTTTGCCCTGTCTTTCTGTCCATAAAAAGCTAAGGAAAGGTTTTGTGTTCTCTTAATTCTGTTTATTGAGCGACTACTATATAATCAGAGAATATTCTAAGCCTTGAAGATTCAGAGCTAAATGCAGTAGTTCTGTCCTGGAGAAACACTAACAACACACAGTTACTTGATGGGAAAGTCAGTAAACATAAAATGTATGATAATAATATTGGCTAACAATTATCAAGTGTGTTTCCATGTGCTTGGCATTGTTAACATGGTTTAACACATTTAATACTCAAAAGTAAATATTTTAGTATTACTATTAGTAATAGGGGGAGAAGGATGGACAGTCTCCTCTTGTGTGATTAACTGCCTCTGAAAACCCACTGAAGGGTCAGCTATGGGTCAGTCCTGACTCAGTGGTACACAACAACAAACAATATACTATTATGTTTTATAGCTAAGCAGATAGACAGTGAAAGGTTAAGGACTTGCTCAGAGTCACATTTCTTGCTAGTAGTGTGCTGTCAAATATATTACAGGATGCTAGGAGAACATAGAAGGGATTTTTCACTTAGGGAGATCAGGAAATTTCCCAAGAGAAAAAAATGACCTTTCAGTCTTATTTGATGTTACATGCTTCAGGAAGAGGGAATAAAAGATGAAAGGCAGAAACATAAAATAGTGTCACTCCCTTGGGAAACATCAAGGAGTTTAATATCAATAGAGCACAGAAATGCAAAAATTTAAGATCCCAGAAGCCAGAAGCAGCTCATTTAGGTCTAACCTTGCATAGCCTGCTAAGAAGTTTATTCTGTATGTTCTTGTTCTGTACCATCAACTTGGAACTAACTTTTACCTGAACCTCCAGACAGAAGATTTTCAGAGGATAGATGGATGGATGGATGGATGGATGGATAGATAGATAGATAGATAGATAGATAGATAGATAGATAGATAGATAGATAGACAGATAGACAGACAGACAGACAGACAGACAGATAGAGGCCTAGGGGCAAGAAGCTGTACTGCAATTCCAAAGGCTCGCAGTTCAAGGCCACCAGCCGCTCTTTGGGAGAAGGATAGACAAGTCTTCTTCGTGCAATTAACTGAAGATCCACTGGAGGATCAGCTGTGGAGTCTGTTCCAACTCAGTGGCACATAACAACAATATGTAAATTAGATGGGAGGAGATTACCCATCATCCTCCCATGAAGGAGCAGATAGGTTCAAACTATGTGCCTGAGGGGTGGTAGCACAACTCCTTACCTCTAACCCATGAGAGCTCTCTTTTCTGTATAGAGAAAACATCTAAAAGAGTTTAAGTACTGATAGTTACAGGGAGTGTAGTCTATGAAAAGTAGCAGAATTAAAGTGGATTGTTAAGGATTTGGAACTTGGGGATACATTTGAGATGTAGTGGTTCATTTTGACTGAAATTAGTCATTGGCTGTGAGGTGGTGGTAGTTGTTGTTTGTTACCATTGAATCAACTCCACTTCATGGTGACCTCATGTACAACAGAGGTTATTGTTGCTAGATTCTGCAACAAAGGTCTGCTCATGTCCATTGTCTTTTGACTGCCTTTCAGCTGAGGGGGCCCATCCTCCAGCGTTATACCAGGCAGTATCTGTCAGGTTTTCAAAGGCCAATTTTCAGAAGGCCTTTCTTCATAAACTTCATTTAGATGCTCCACTGAAACCTGTCCTCTGTGGGTTACCCACCTGATATTTTAAATACTGGAAATATAACTTCCAATATCATAGCGACATGGAAGTCACCATAGCCATCTTGTAAAGGGCTGTTAGGGAGGACGAAGAATTTTAGATTCCTTTCTTGGATTACTTGAGTGGGGGTTGTCACTAGTTCATGTGCTAGAAAACAGAGAAGAAATAGGTTTACAGAAGGACAATAAACAATTAAAACCATTAACAATACCACCAACTTCAAAGCTGAATTGATAAGAGAATGATGATCAGAACATGTAGTTAGGAAAGGAGCACACAGGTAGATGAAATATTACTGATAATGTTCTCATTGTAATTTGAGTATTGGGTTTAAGGTACTTGTTTTGTGTTAGCCTTCATACCTTGCATATATATTTCATACATTCTGTTGTTATTGCTGTTGTTGTTGTTGTTAGGTACTGTCGAGTTGACTACAACTCATAGCAACCCTGTGAACCTTGCCCTATCTATACCATCTTCATTATCTCTGATATACTTGAGCCCATTGATACAGTCACTGGTCATTTCATCGCATTGAGATTCTTGCTCTCCACCATTACCCTTGACAAAGATGAAAGAGGCTTCGGGCCTTACAGCATGCATTCGATTAAGGCATTACCACCTGTGTTACCTAGTATAGAATAAATGTCATATAGTATTTTTTCCTTGCTGTACAACTATTTATTTGTTCATTTATTACTTCTAGTTGTTGTTGTTGTTATGTGCCGTCGAGTCGCCTGCGACTCGTAGCGACCCTATGTACAACAGCCCTAAACTCCGCTCTGTCCTGTGCCAATCGCACTGTCTCTGACACTCCCATCCCAATTA
>NW_006399824.1:12021638-12022737 GCF_000299155.1 Elephantulus edwardii | reverse complement strand
TAAGATATGCTGAGCGAGTTTGGCCCTTTTGATTTTCTGACTCCAACTCCTTGCACATTTCATTGTAATATTTTGCTTTGTCATCCCATGCTGCCTTTTGAAATCTTCTATTCAACTCTTTAGTATTTTGAATTCTTCCCTGTGCTTTGGCTTCTCTGCGCTCCAGTGCAACTTACTTGTTCTTTTATAACAAGAATGTAAGCTACATGAAGGCATGAATCTTGTTTTAAACCATTTTTGGGTTTTGTTTTTTTAAACTTTTTGGATTTTGAGGATATTTCGAGAGAAAATTGGTTTTCCAGTCAGCAGTTCCTACATACTATTTTTGTGGCATTGATTACAGCCTCCACATTGTAATGATAGCATTCCTCCCACCTAATCCTTATTTTTCTTATTTCCATTCATCTTTTTCCCTGCCTTCTAACCTTTATCGTTGGGCTCACTGCTCATTTTGAGCCGACGTCAATTCATAGTGATCTCTGTAAGTTTCTGAGACTATAAATCTTTGCAAAAAGAGACTGTCCATCTTCCTGCAGTGCAGCTGGTAGATTCAAACCACTAGCCATTCAGTTAGCAAGCATACCGTGTGCTACACCACCAGAGCTTCAGATCTTACACAGTGCATCTTCAGAGTAACATTTGGTAAAATTACTATGGGGGATGGGAACAACCCATCCTAATGTTTTGAGAACATTTTCAAGTTGAGTCTCATTGTCAGTTTTACATTTGAGTTCAGTTAAATGACACTGATGCAGACCATTTTTTTAAAAAGAGAAAAAAGAAACCAGCACAGGACAAAAGAGGAGAGATGTGTTCTCTATAGCACACACGTACTCTCCTTTTGGATGTGCTCCAATAAAACCCCTATGACAAATAAAAAAAAAAAAAAAAAGGCCTCAATGAGAACAAATAGGTGAAGTAAGATTATTCCAGGAGTGAGCCATAAGGTGTGGCTATGCTCAGAATGACTGTCATGTGTTATCAGCATGAGCCCAGAGATGTAGGCCATCCATGAAGACACTGAACTTCAGCAAGGTGAGACGGAAAGCCAGTGGAGGGGTTTGAGCAGAGGGAATTACATTGTAAGATTCATGATTTT
>NW_006399824.1:12005304-12021113 GCF_000299155.1 Elephantulus edwardii | reverse complement strand
GGGGGGGGGTTTGTGGAACAATGAAAGATTTTTTCTTTCTTTAAGATTCATGATTTTAAAAAAAAATCTCTACTGTGGAGAACAGATATGAATGGACAAGGATCAACATACTGAGATCAGTTAGAAAGGAGGTTGTTTTTTAAATAAAAAGTGAAATGTGAGTGACAATTGCTGGGGTTGATACAGTGGTCAGAATCTAGATTTATTTTTAAGATAGAACCAAGAGATATTTGGACTGACTAACCAAGATACTCAAAGCAGTGTCACCAGATATATTCACTTGGGGAATGAAGGTACCTGGAGAAGAAAATCAACAAATTCCTTTTAAAATGTCTATGGAAAGGCCAAGAAAAGCCAAATACAAAGGGCCAAGACAATCTCAAAGTAGAACAAAAATAAAAACAATGGAATGATTTACTTGATCTCATATCAGTAGTAGGATGAGTTAGTCAGATAGCCATGTTTACTTTATAGTCACAGTAATTAAGACAATGCAGTATAGGGCAAGCAAGGATGGACAATTAGGTCATTAGGAGAGCATGGAAACAAGAAAGAGACTCAGATATCTATGGATACTTGTTTCATTACAAAGATGGAACTGCAGAGTAGTGGGGAAAGATTCTTTGCAATAATGGCTCTATATTAATTGCATTGACATCTATCTATATAATCATAATTGCGTATCAAACAGAACACAAAAGTTCATTTGTGTCCTGGTTGTAGATGACAATAAAGCATTAACAAGTCTAGAATATAATATAGGAAAACATATTTATGACTCTGAGTTAAGGGACAAAAAGCATTAGTCATAAAGGCAAAGGCTTTACAGACTAGACTGAATTTAAGCTCTTTTCTTCATTAAAGAACACCATTAAGAGAGTGAAAAGAAAAATCCTCCGAGTGGGAGAGAATATTTGTAACATATAAAGCTGACAAAGTGCTCACATTTGAAATACATAAGGTTTAAAAATGGGACCATACTTGGGCAGGGTAATCAACACCCACCAAAAAAGAAGAGGTAAACATCCCATTAGCATATGAAAAAAAATTACTCTCATTCAGTTTCTGGAACGGGTAGTATGGGGGGATAATATGGGCCATGACGTCAGAAAAGCACCAATAAGAGAACTCACATTTCTCATTTTAAAGGAAATATGATCACTGGGGCAGAAGAAAGGAAAGCTCATTCTGTACACTGGATGCTTCTTTTCTTACAGTACTTTAAAATTTATTTTGCCTTTTTTGTTTCCAAGGATGTAACCCAAAGATTCAGACTGCCCTCCTCAATTATTGATGGTCACAGGAGGAAGGTTCTCAAGAGATGGCACCCGGATCCAAGGCAACCAGCATGTGTGTAGAGAGGGCTGGAAGTGATAAGGATAGAAAAGCATCTGTGTTTAGAATGCTCCAGTGAGCAATTCGCACTCTCCTGAGATGACCTTTTACTGTTGCTAGGCGCTCATTTCTGTTTCTGGAGTGGGTGGCAGCATTATGCAACACTGAACCAGATTTCCATCCTCTTTATATATCTTTAGGGAAAGAATTAGGGCTCCCAGGGATTTTATTTTGTACTACTAAATCTTTAGGATTGAATAAGAATTGAGATTGTTAAAATTCGGCCTAAAAATTGAATGGTTGTACATTTAAAGGGGGGTAAAAAAGTCTATTTTGAACATCAAATTACTGTTTTATTGAAATCTCTTCAATATAAGCATCAAATAGTGCTAAGCACTGTCATACTTAAGCAGTAGTGTAGGTGATTATATAATTCACATCAGGTACAGGGAACACCCATATCCCCACCTCATTTCCTCCAGCCTGAGAGATGCTGCTGGAGAAACCCACTTTTGCCTCTCAAAGGTTTTTCTGATTGTCTTTTTTAAAACAAAACCTCAGAACATTTAAACATAAAGAGCAATTGAGAGTTTCATTTTTCAGCCACCTCCTGGACAAATACATGTGCCTATAATGTGCTCTCTAACTAAAAAATACTAGTTGGTTGTTTGGTTTTTTGTTGTTTTGTTTTTTTAAGAATATATATATATATGTAATGCTTTTTAAGTGCAGCAGTGATGTGACTAGAAAATTCAGGTTGCTGTGAGGCTCAAATCCCAGCCTTACATATCCCGTAAGACTAATGTTACCTAAGCAATATAGCGGATGAAATATAAATACCCAAAGTACAGTCACACCAAACATTTTTATTATTCCGATTAACTGCTAAGGACCTCTTTAAACACTAAAGAATAAGGATGTCACTCTAAAGGTTAAGGTGTGCCTGACCCAAGCCATGGTGCTTTTAGTTGGATCACAGACTTGTGAGAAAGTTGGACAGTGAATAAGGAAGACTGAAGAATTTATGTTGTTTGAAATGTGATGATAACAAAAAATAATTGACTATGTCATGAACAGCTAAAAGAACAAATATGTTGTGAAAGAAGTGCCCCTAGAGTGCTCCTCAGAGCCCAGGCTGAGAAGATTGGGTTTCATACACTTTGGGCATATTATCAGTAGTGGCTACTCCTTCCTTAAGGACATCACACTTGGAAAAGTGGAACATACGCAAGGAAGAGAAGATGCTCAGTGAGATGGTTTGATACAGTGATTGGAACAATAGGATTAAGCACAACCTACGTGAGGACGGTGCAGGGTTAGGCAGTGTCAGTCTCTTGTACAGAGTGCAGCCATTAGTCAGAACTGACTCAACAGTACCTAACAACAAAGTGCAATCCACAGACTGATTGCCCAAGACAACCCAGGAATGCCTTGCATAGCAGTATTGTTATTTGTAATACAGAATCCAGTTACCAGTTAAGATTCACATGTCACATTTAGTGGTCTTATTTCTTCAGTCTCTCTTTACTTAAAACCATCTTTACATAATGAGAATTTTCAACACACCTCTCTTTTTAATTGCTAGATCACCTGCCCTTTACTCCCTTTATCAGTTTTATATGTTTTACTAGGGACACTAAAAAGTAGCAAAGTCAGGATTGGTACTAAACGGTACCATTTCTCACCAGCAGCTGTAGAGTCATCCAAAACTACCTTTCTTGAAATAATGAGTGTGTTTCATATACTCAAAGAACTTCATAACGCCAACCAGTCAGCATGCTGCTTTGGTGCTATAATTACTTGTATCAGAATGAAATGGTATTCTTGTAGGAACCATAGTAATGCAGTGTTTAAACACTCTGCTGCCAACCAAAAGATTAGTAATTCAAGCCCACTACCTGCTCCACAGAAGTTATGGCAGTTGTCTTCCATAAAGATTTTATTGTTATTAAGTGTTATTGAATTGATGATTCCGTGCACAACAGAATAAAAAAGCAAGTTCTCTACCGTCCTCAGAATCTTTGCTGTGCGTGGGTTCATTGTTGTCGTCACTGGGTCTGTCCATCTTGATGAAGGGTGTCCTCCTTTTTTCTGATCCTCCAATATACCAAGCATGATATTCTTCTCCAGGGACTGGTGCTTTTTGATAACCTTTCCAAAATGTATAAGTGAGAGAAATCTCACCGTCCTCACTTCTGCAGAGCATTCTGGCTGTACTTCTTCCAAGTCGGATTTATTTCTTCTTCTGACTGTCCACGCTCCGTATTATTTACCAACATCATAATTCTAATGTACCAGGTTTTTTAATCTTCCTTATTCTCTGTAAAAATTACAGCCTTAGAAATCGTATGAAACTATTCTAGCCTATGGTTATGATGATTAGGGATCAACCCAGTAGTAGCAGTAGTAGTAGATTATAGTCATACTGCCACATGTTTGCCCAAGAGAGAAATAAAGATTCCACTTCTCTGATTTTCTTGTACTGGAAGAGAAAAAAAAAACCAAACACACCAACCACAAAACACTTAGTTATTCCCTTCACAGTTGTCTTTCCCAAGAGAATATGCAGAATGTTTATGAATATTTTTACAAAATATTCTAAATAAATTTTTATTTTATACTGGTTTGCTTATAAATTACAATGTTTATTTTTTATGTCATGGTTGTTAGTTTTTGTGATTTAATTTCTGTTATTATTTGTTGAATAACTGAGGCGACCAACTCTCTCAACCTCATTAGTGAAAGACAGTAGCATGCAGGGTGCCTGTGAGAGGAGGGAGCGTTCTCTAAACATAGAGAAAAGAGATGGTTGTAGCTGCAGGGAGTGGCCTGGGAAGAATTGCCGAGCTGGAGATACTGGAGGTACTGGAAAGATTTGAGTAAATGAAATGCAGGAAGTGGTTTAAGAAATACACTTCAGTATGTTTGATTTTGAAGTCAACATCACGAAGTTATTTTTAACTAAGAAGCAATGCTGAGTTTACTGTTGTGTTTTGGTTTGTTTTTGTGGTTGTTTGGGGTTTGGTTTGGTTTTGTTTTGTTTAATGAAAATAAGCTTTATTGCCCCAAGTAATAATCACATACAATGATGCCAGAACTATGAGTCGTTTTCTTCCCCTAATGTTTTATGAGAAAATTTTCACACAGAGTTCACTAGTGTGTCCATGGTGCTAAAAGAGACGGTGGCTGACATGAAGTATGTTATCAGTGATTTTTGTTTTTATTTAATTGAGGGGAATTAAGATTTTCAAAAGAAAAATATTGAATCCAGTTCAGATTGTGTAGAGCCTCATAAAGAGTACAAGTGTTCTTTTGGGAGGTAGCTGTAAGACTGGATTGCACAAGTAGGTGTGACTGTCCTGTGAGAGGACATGGAAGCAGTTTGAGATCTGGATTCACTTGAAGGACTTTGAGGAATTTGTGTCTTCACAGTCACACAGTATGGAATGAATTGCACAGAACAGGCTAAGATCCGTTTCTGTGGTTTTTCTTACTTGTTTTTGATTTTGAAAAACTATGTATTTTAGGAGAGGAAATTATTTTCACTAAATTTGGTCATTTTTCTTTACCAAATGCTTGTCGTTGTTTTTAAACCTTAGATTACAACCAAATCTTCCATTATCTTTAACAATTAGTAGTACTGATAAGTAAATTTTAAGAGTCTGGTGAGGGTCTAAATAAAGTAAACAATTCCTACTCCATGGTGCATAACAACAACAGCAAAAATGAGATGAATGTTGATTAATGTTATATTCCTCATATATGACCAAGTGTATTAGTAGGTAATTACAATAGTTATAAATCTTCTACATTTCTATTAAGCACTAATATTTATTGGAGTTCTGTAATGGACTTGAAGTGCTTGCTGTAGAAGATCAAAGAATACAACCTTCAATGTGGATTGCATCTTAACGTCAAAAAAACAAAAAGTTTTCACCTCTGGACCGATACACAACATCATGATAGAAAAAAGATTGAGACTGTCAACAGCTTCATCTTACTTGGATCCACAGTCAACACCCGTGGTACCAGCAGTAAGGAGATAAGGAAATGTATTGCACACAGAAAACCTGCAGTCAGGGACCTCTCCAAGTTATTGAGGAGCAGTGACATCATCCTGAGGATGTCTGATTCTGCATCTTTTCAGGCACTTGCTATGCATCTGAGAGCTGAACAGTAAATAAGGATGACAAAAGAAGAAATGATGTCTTTGGCCTCTGATGTTGGAAAAGAGTACTGACTATTCCTTGAACTGCCAAAAGGACAAATACATATGTCTTGGAGAAGATATGACAAGTGTGCCCCTTGAAGATAAAGATAGCAAAGTTTTGTCTGACTTTAGGTATGTTGCTAGGAGAAACTCTTCCTTGGACATCATGCTTTGAAAGGTGCGGGGTTGGCAAAAGAGAGGCTGACCTTCAACCAGATGGATTGACCCAGTAATTGTAGCAGTTGGCTCAAGTGTGCCAGAAATAGTAAGTATAGCACAGGATAGGGTAGGGTTCTGATCTGTTGTTCATAGAGGCAGTGTTGTAGAAGTATGAAATTTTCTGGTGTATTAAAAAAAAAAGCATAGATGCAGTGCTTAAAGCTCAGAAATTCATTGTCAAAATATAACACCAAAAAAACAGCAGTAATTGTTGCTGAGTCTGAACCAGCTTGTAACTGATCCCCCGGTGGGTTTTCAGTGACTATAAAATTACTTTTGAAGAGGTTGGCTATCTTTCTCCCATGAACCAGCTGGTGTTATTTGAACTGCTTGCCTTTCATTTCGCAGTGCAACTTCTTACCTAGTAGACCACAGAGCTCCTGCTAGAGATTCATGGTTTTATGGTTTTCTTGGGGTTTTTATTTTCTTGTTCTGCCTGAGTCCCACATTTATCATCTTTAGAAATACAGTAGCACCTACCCTGTCTGTGAAGAATAGTAGTGCTTTTGAGAATCAGAATGGAAAAATACTGCACCTGGTAAATCAGGATGCTATAGAAGCCGAGACCTTCTCTCAGTATGTGCAGATTCTGTGCACAGGACACTCAGATGCCACTTAAATGCTTGTGGGTTTCCAATTTTTTGTTCTGTATTTTTTGAATTGAGTTCTACTTTTTTTTTTTTCAAACATGTTTTTCTTTTGGGGCTTACCACTTAGTAGGCGGTTGTGGTTGTGGTGTGGGAAAGAGCAGGGCTGGTGACTAGCTGAGAGGGGATAAAGTGTGAGTCTGATTGCCATAAATTGATTTTTTTTTTCAGTCTATAGATTGCTCTTTAGATTTACTTTGAGTAGAAAATTAGAAGCGCAAGTAAAATTAGATGTTGAGTACAGACAACATGAAAATTCCAAGCTTCAAAGCTCCTGATGACTATAATTTTAAAATATATAAAATCTTTCAAAGGCATTTTTATTGTATGTTTCTCTCCTTGCCAGTTTTAAATGTGCACTTCTCAGTAGTACTTAAAGAGTTCAGGATTTGGCTGCATGTTTTTCCCTATGGGTTTGACTTTTTCTTCCTATGTGTAATTTTCATCTATGGAAAGTAAACTTTTCGTTAAGGTTCTAGCTACCCAATGAACAGTTCACTCTTACTTGACTAAACAAGAATTCTTTGCTAGCAGGGATTTCTGGCAACTCAAGAAGTTTGCACAAAAAAAAAAAGAGTAAAAAAAAAAAAAGAAGTTTGCACAAGAGAAAACTCTCTCCATATTTTTTGCAATGACCATTGCAGAAACTTTTGGTCCATGATAACTGCTGGAAGGATGGCAGAATGGCTTTTATAGAGGCTATCACTGGGAAAGTGTGTAGTGCATGGCTTGTGACTTGATCTTGAACTATATTTAACAAATTCCTCAGGTAATCTTACTCAATTGTCTTTTCAAAGATTTAGTAAATTGTTGTCACTTTAATCAGGATAAATGTTTTCTCATCATGATTGCTTACTTATTTTTTAGTATCTAGGTAAAAGGTAGAGTTCAGCAAAAGTCCAGACAACCTATAGTTGCTTTCAGTGGTTCTTTTTTTAAAAAATACTGTTAGATAGAAACCAGTTTACCATGCTGACAGCATATTACTAAATCTTAATTAGTTTTAATCCAGAACCAAATTGGGCATAATATTGTCACACCTTAGTTTATTGAAGAAGCAGAAATTCAGGTTCTTGGGCCTCATTCCCAAAGATTTTCTGTTCCACGTTATTCTTATACACAGACAAGTTTGTGAACGAGTTGACCAATTAATAGTGATAATTTTTCAATAGCTCTTAAGAGTCTAGGATTTTTATTGTCAATGAAATTAAATTCTCTCAGGAACCTGAAAAATCTCATTTGTCTTTTATTTATCAAGGTGTCTAAGAAAATTTTTACTCCTGAAAATTACCTCTTGGAAAATACACTGATTTGAAAAAGTAGCCTAATATAGTAATGAATCTGTCATCATTCTGATAATTGGTCTAGAGATTTTTTATATAATATTAGACATTCTATCTTCATTCCTCTCCAGCCTTACTGAATCACTTTTTTGCTATAGTCTAATGTTAAGCACTGTCAGGTCAGAACCAACTCACAGCTGACCCTGCAGCTGGTTTTCAGAGTCAGCAAATTGTGTGGGAGAAGATTGCCCATCTTTCTCCCACAGAACGGCTGTGGATTCAACCCACTTACCTTTGTGATTACAGTGCAACTTCTTACCAGTAGACCAACAGAGCTCCCTCTTAGCCTAATAGAACACCACAGTTATAATTTTTTTAATTTTAGTTTGCTTTTGAAAGCAGTAGAATAAGAAGAATTTTCCTAAGAATTCTTTTATGAGTATCTCAATAATTCTTATTGCAGTTAAGTCAAAATAAGCTCCTGGATGACAATCAAGAATTTTCAGAGGCTGTAAATCAGAAGGACATTGGCTATCTTTCTTCCTTCAAGCCACTGGGGGATTTGAACCTCCAGGGAGCTGTCACCTTTGGGTTGTGCAACTTTGAACAGCACAAACTACCTGCTGTTCAGCCTGCTATTGTTGTTAGGTGCTATTTAGGTGATTATGACTCATAGCAACTCTATGAACAACAGACTTGAATCCCATTCTATCCTGTGCCAACCTTACCATCTCTAGCACCACAACTCAAACTCCTTTCCTTGTACAAATTGAAAATGTTTGTATTTTTCCATCTGATATACTCTGAAGAACACGATGGCCATATACCCTTTACCATAAATCTATACACGTCAGACAGTTGTGATTACTGCTTTGACTCTGCAGTCCATTACAGTAAGTGTACCTCTTCTTGTGGTTATCCATTAAGCACAGCCGCCTGGTCCATATTACCATAGATTCCAACCAATCGTATAGTAATTTTCTACTCAACTCTTTGCTTTTGAGTTGGAACTGATTCATAGTTGACCCTTCTACAAATTGTCTGAGACTGTAAATTGCACAGCAAGAGATTGCCCCTTTTTCTTCCTTCAATCCTCTAGTGGATTTGAACCGCCAGAGATTAGACTAGCAATGCAACTTCCTATGGATTGCACCCCCAGAGTTTCATCGGACAGTTCCCACTGTCAAGTGTGCCTTACATAAAGTGATAGTTATAGCAGACTTCAAAAATAAGGGGTCTCCCTCACAAATTATTCCTTATAGTCATTGTAAAGGTGTATAAATCCCTAATAACAAAGGTTTTCAGTACTTTCCTCTACAGTATCCCAAGGCAACTGTGGTATGTCATCTTCATTCAGTGTAGACCACTTCATAATCCATGTGTCAGTGAACCCACCAAACATGCTGTTAGATCCTTTCTTAATCTCTCAAGCTGAAACATTGAATGACAAATCTGTTTAATGGGTACAAATAAATAAACCCATCCTGATCTGATTTTATGTTCCTTGTACCATGATCCCATACCTTTAATAGCCACTACCGCGCATATTCTCCACTCTTCTATTTGAAAGCAGTTCTTTTGAAGTGCGTTTTATGTCTTCGTGGGTCACAGCTAGTAGTTCATTATTGGGACTACCTAGAATTTAACTCTGTAAGGAGCTCTGGTGGCTCAGTGCTAAGGAATCGTGCTGCCAGTTCAAATACACCAACCATTTACTTCACAGGAGAAAGATAGGCAGTCTCCTTCCGTGTGATTTACTGCCTCTGAAAACTCACTGGAAGATCAGCTGTGGGTCAGTTCCAATGCTGTGATTCTCAACAACAAGAAGATTTAACTCTAATTATTGGTTTAGAACTAAAATGGCTAATGGAGGGAGCTCTGGTGGCCTAGTGGCAAGAAGCTGCTCTGCAATCCCGAAGGCATATGGTTCAAATTCACCAGATACTTCACTGGAAAAAGAGGGATAATCTCTTCCTGTGCCAGTCAGATCCTACTTGATGGTACACTACAAAGGGAGTGCGGAAGATATCACAGACAATACTGCAGTCTCTGGCACAGATGACATCTCGAGCAAAGACTAATTAAGTATAGCTCATCTAATCTCATCAGTTGGGGATAAGATGATTGATTCTACTAGTAGGACTGGTCCAGCAGAATTTTGATGTTCAGTGTTTCCAACTTCTTGATTATCCACATATATGTCCCAATCCCAAACTTCTGGATCTTATTTCATTCCCATCAGTTCCCTCACTTGTACTTCAGATACTACTTGAGGTTGACATTTCAGGTGGTGCAATAATTCTACTCATCTTACAGTAGGATTTTGTGTTTGGTTTGCAGCACTATCTACTTCATTACTCCAGGACATAAAACTGTCTTTCAAGACACAGTGGGAAAATCTGAGGTCTTTACGTGACACTTGAGCTATGACTCAGAAGCCCTGAGCTCATCTCTCTCTCACTACTTAGTCTAGCATAAGTACAACCAACCAACCAGCTTCCATACACTTCTCATTCTGAAAAAAAAGTGTTGAAAAGTGTCAAACACTTGATCACCAAAGGCCACACTTCTCACTCGTATTTGATCTGTTGATTAGTAGTGATGATATTTTGGTTATTAATATTGTCCCCTCACACCATGAACTAGCAGAACCCTCTCTACAACAAAAGGTAGAGAACCATCAGCACCACTAAGACTAGTCAGAATTGAGAACCAAGTTAGAAAACCCATCTTTACAGTTTTGTTTCTCTAAAATCACCTCACTCTTAAGTACCAAATGCCATAGGCTGGGTTCTCTAGAGAAACAAAACTGAGGAATATGCATAAGAGGGATTTATCCAAAGGATAAATAAGCTTGTAGAGGCTGGGAAGTCCTAGATCTGTGGCACATAAAAAAATAAAAATACAGGTGTGTTTCATTTAATGTCCAAGACAGATAATGAGAATAAGGCATTGTATGAACACTATCTCAATCCACTTACAAATGTAACCCCATGTAAGCAGCTGTGACTATTGAACAATCTGGTCCTCAAGGTTTGAACACTTGCACTTGGCTGTCTCTGATCTCTCCAAGCAGCCATATGGAGTCTGGTCCAAAGCAGAAGCCCTGAGCAGCTGAGCACAGAGACTGTAGCTGACCATCTCCCCACAGATACTGGCCTCTGAGATTGCTAGATAGGGATGGCAGGCTGTGCAGTGGCTTGATGACTGCAAGCTGCTTCTCTATTTGGGGACTTTGGGTGACATTTGTCAGTTGATGGAACTAAGCAAGAGCAGTGGGAGCACACTTGCATGGACTCAGTGTTAGAAGCCTCCTAGAACCCATGAACATACATGGTGGCCATTGTCCAAGGGACAGTACATACCTGTGTATCTTTTATAACTGCAAGAGATAATACCAAAACATTGAGTTAGCTCACTTAACTAGGAGATGAATATGTTGTTAGTTGCTGTCTAATTGACTTCAGCTCATAGGGAGCCCATGTATATGCCATTTCATTGATTATTTCCAAAAGTAGATCACCGGGCCTGTCTTTATAATCTTTCTTAGTCTGTAAACTTAAATGAGACCTGTCTACCATGGGTGACACTGCTGGTGTTTGAAAACCATCATAGCAACATGCAATCCATCACAGTACAACAAACTGAAAGGTGTTCTTTTCAGTTAGTTGCCTTATGTGCATGTGACAGTTGAACAGTGAATAAGGAAGACTGAAGAAGAATTGGTGTCTTTGAATTGTGGCATTGCCAAAGAGGACTGTCAAACCCAGGGACTGTCAAAGACCAAATTAATCTGGCTTGGAATAAGTGAAGCCTGAGTGCTCCTTTGAAGCCAGGATGCTGAGACTTGACTCACATACTATGGATATATTTCAGGAGGGCCCAGTGCTTAGAAAAGAACATCATGCTTGGAGAACTAGAGGGTCATCAAAAGAGAGGGAGGCCCCTAGCAAGATGGATTAACATAGCAACTGCAACAACAGGCTTAAAAACACAGCAGGTTATTATGAGGAGAGTGTAGGATTGAGCACAGTTTCTGTAGTATCTTACAATAACATTCTGTTTTTATATATTTGCATTTTACAGTGTTTTTAAAGAATTACAAAAAGAATAATAAATTGTTTTAAGAGTTTCTTAGAGTTTTGTAACTAGCTCAAATGTAAGGGTTGTGTGTATAGTTTTTTAAAGCATTTGAGGAATAGGCTATGTTACACTTGGGAAGTTCAACTCGAAACTCATTGCTGTCATTGAAGAAAATTCACTCAGTAATAGACCCCAGTGATTACTTTTTAATTCCTTTGTGTAGTGTTGTTGTTGTAGTTGTTGTCATTATTATGTGCCATTGAGCAACTCATATCAATCCTACGTACAGTAGCTCTGAACCCGCTCTATCTTGAGCCAATTTTATTCTCTCCGACACCTCTGCTCCCATAACTCCAGTCATTGAGTCAATCCATCTCATCCACTGTCTTCCTCTCCTATATTGCCCCTCCATCTTTCCAAGCAACGTGTACTTCAAGAACAGGTCCCTCGTAACAACATGTCCAAAGTATGTGAGATGGAGCTTCAAAACCCTTGCCTCCAAGGAGCAGCCTGGTTTCAACCTCTCCAGGACAGACCAGTTTGTTTTCTTAGCAGTCCATGATATATTCAATACTCTTCTCCAGCACCACAATTCAAAGGCATCAATTTCTTCTATCATCCTTAGTCATTGTCCAGCTCTCTGCTGCATAGCAAGTAATTGTGAAGACCATGGCCTGAATCAGGCGTGTCTTCGTCTCTAGACTGTCATCATTGTTCTTCAGTACTCTGAAGAAGTCCCTGACAGCAAATTTTCTCAATGTGATTCGTCTTTTGATTTCTGACTGCTGGTACCAAAAGTGTTAAATGAGCAGCCAAGGAAGCTGAAGCCCTTAACCATCTTAATCTCTTCTCCATCTATCATGATGCTTCCAATTGACTCTGTAGGGAGAATCTTTGTTTTCTTAATGTTGAGCTTCAATCCATATTGAAGGCTGCAGTCCTCAACCCTTTGTAGCAAATGTCTCAAGTCCTTCTCAGTTTCAGAAAACAAAAATAATACATATTTTTAATACATAAAAATTTACATGCATAGTATAAAAGACATAAAAAATAATACATAAAAATAATTCTTTTATGTATTAGGATCGTAATCAGAAAAAACTTTTAATATGGCTTTTATGAAATTATAAATTTTGTGGATAAATTTTGTGCTTTACTGACATTACTACTGTCAACTTGCTTCTTCAACATGCTGTCATTCTCAAAAGAAATTTTGGTGAAGGACAGATTATATGTGAACATTTGCCCAGAAAATAGTTATTTTAAGTGTTACCCACATAGGGAAAAGGATTAAAGACCATGTCTGCTTTTACATTCTCATAAGTGATTTTTTTCCTGTTTTAAAATAATATCACCTACTCAAAATAGTCAATATTTGTACACTAGACAACTTCACCTTAAATAAGGTGGGGAGGGGGTGTCATGAATATTTTGACACATACCCTTTCTTTAGAGAGAAATACAACCAAAAGTCAGGATTTCTACCTGCCTCTGTAACTGAAACAATATTCAAATTTATTGGTTAATTTTGTTTGTAGCAAGTAGTCTCTTTATAACCCTGAATTTATCTTGTAGGTGGCCTTTTAGAGTAAACTTTATTTGATTTTATATCCTGTGCTCATAATCTGGCCTTATGCCTGGCCTCCCAGATTGCAAATATCTACAGTATAACCCAGTGTTAAATAAAGCAAACCCCCAAAAAAAACCTTAAAAATATTACAGATGTTAGTAATAAATTACTAAGTAATATTCACATTGGGGCAGTAATAAAGTATAATATTATGCTGATGGCCTTTTTTAAATTGTTCCACTATTCATTAAGACATTTAGGCTTTCCCATGCTCCAAATAAATTACTGTCTCCTACACTTGCAAGACAGTTGTTTTAGGTGGTAGAGATACTCCATTTATTTGTTTAATTTAATTCTGTTCATTACAAAGGTTAAAAAATAAAGGCAGAGCACTGTATACATAGTGTCAGCCAACTCTGAACCTTTACTAAAAGACAGTTAAGTACATTTTTTGGGAAAAAAAAACGCACCAAGCATTTTATAATAGATTCTGCTAAGCTCAAAAGGCTTAAATCCTCACAAATTCCTCAAAAAGTCAAAATGAAGGTTATTTAGAAGTTTGTGGCGTATGTTTGAATCTTGAAGAAAAGAGAGAATTTAATTAAAATGGAAGCTACAAATAGAAAAGAAAGATGGATGAGAGAGAAAAGGAAGAAGAAAGGTGGGAGGGAGCAAAGCATTCCAGACAAGATGGGTGCATTCCAAGAATGAAGTAAAAACACAAGAGCCACATTGAGGACACCATGTTGGAACAGATGGTTTGTATAAGGCAGTGGTTTTCCAATTATGTTCTGATGAACCCCCACTGGACCTTGTTGGCATGGAGGTGAAGAGGTCAGCTATTGGAGTCTTAAGCAAAGCAGTGCTGCAGGTATGTTTAAAAGATTAGTCTGATAGTGGAGTCAGAGGAATGTGATGGGGAGCTGTTCAGTAGGTTAGATTAGATGACATGAGCCCAAATATCATTGACCACAGATTTGAAAAGAAAAGAGGGAGATAGATGTATGTACTCTCACCAGGGAAGAACCATCAGGACTGGGTTACAGATTGGATGGATCTAGTATGAAGGGGAGGAGGAATCAAAGATTCATTCACAGATAAACATGAAAACTCAAATGTTTTGTTGAATTTAATCCTGTGGCAGCAAATCATATGTGAACTGAAAAATAATGCATTGATTATGTCCAAATGCTGAAGGAAAATGAAAAAGGAGATTTAACTTGTTAACATCATTGAGTCAACTGCAACTCATAGCAACCCTATGCACAATACGCTTGAACGCTGAACTATATCCTAAGTCATCCTTATCGTCTTGGATATACTTGATCCCATTGAAAGAGTCACTGTCACTGTTTCTCATTGAGTTGCTTCTTCTTCGCTCACCTTCCACCTGTCCAAGCATGATGTGCTTTTCCAAGGACCAGCCCCTCCTAACAATATATCCAAAATATGTGAGATGAAGCTTTACCATCCTTACCTTCAAGATGCACCTTGAAGACACCTTTGTAGAAGACATATTTGTTTGTTCCTTTGACAGTCCATGGGATATTCAGTACTCTTCTCTAGCACCACACTCAAAGGCATCAGTTTTCCTTCTGACATCCTTAGTCATCATCCAACTTTTAGGTGCTTAATAAGCAATTGAATCAGATACACCTTAGCCTTTCAACTGTTATCATTGACCCTTAATACCTTGGAAAGATCCTATACAGCAAGTTTACCTAATGTAAATTAATCTGCATTATGCACATGATACAACCCTACCTTCTGAAACTGAGGAGGACCTGAAGCGCTTGCTGTAGAAGGTCAAGGACTGCAGCCTTCAATATGGACTGAAAATCAACATCAGGAAAACAAAGATTCTCCCCACTGGGACAATTGACAGCAGCATGATAGATGGTGAAGAGATTCCTATGCATCAGAAAGCTAGACAGTGACTAGGGATGATAGAAGGAACTTTGAGCTGTGGTGTTGGAGAAGAGTATTGAATATACCATGGACTGCTAGGAGAACAAACAGATTCATCCTAGAGAGGGTGAGACCAGGCTGCTGCTTGGAGGCATGGATTCTGAAGCTTCATCTGACACACTCTATATATGTTTAAAGGAGAGACACGTCCTTGGAGAGGGACAACATTCTTGCGAGGGTGGAGGGACAACACAAGAGAGGAAGATCCTCAATGCGATGGATTGATTCAGTGTCTGGGGTAATGGGGGTAGATGTGTCAGAGACAGACAATAAGATTGGCACAGGATAAAGCGGGATTTAGGACTGTTGCACATAGGGTCACTACGAGTCGCAAGTAACTCAACGGCACATAACAACAAGAAGTACATTTTTGTTATCTGTAACTGGTAGGTTTGGTATGATCTTTATTTTCTCTTGTTGGCTATGTTGTTGTTGTTATGTGCCGTCAAGTCATTTGCGACTCATAGCGACCCTAGGTACAGCAGCCCTAAACC
>NW_006399824.1:11986499-12004749 GCF_000299155.1 Elephantulus edwardii | reverse complement strand
TGATGCTACCGATTGGTCCAGTGGTGAGAATTTTTGTCTTCTTGACATTGAGCCTCAGTCCATACTGAAGGCTGCAGTCCTTGACCCTCTTCTTCAAGAAACTATCAAATAATTTTTTGTGATTGGAGAACAAGTCTTAAATTTTCACATTATTTAAAAACTTAAATATTTTGTTCATATAAAACTGTCTGAAACATTGAAATCCTCTTTGTGTTAAAAAAGATTGCTTTTTAGTGTTACCATCACAAGAACATGAAAACAGCCCAAATGTCCAACCATAGTCAAATTGGATTGAGAAATTTTGGTACATTCGCACTATGAAATACTATGCAGCACACAGGAGCAAGAATTTTGAAAATTACTACATAACTTGAAAGGACTGGCGAGCATTAGGCTGAGTGAGCTAACACAGTCTCTTAAGGACAAATACTGTATAAGACCATTATGATAGAAATAGAAAGATAACTAGTAAAATGTGTGTGATTATTCAGGGCGGGAGGAAGGTAAGAACAGAGGGGTGAAGATGGGCAGAGGGAAATCACAGGATCATACAACTTGATGGGTGGAGGGAGAGGTGGCTAAAGGAAATGGGATGGATCCTGCAAGGATCTGGAAAGACAGGGTAGTGGTGGACATAGTTCAGTAGTGATTGATTTTACAAAATATAATAAATGGGAGTGATTTAAGCACAATTTGAATGAAGAGTAGTGTAAAACACAGTGTATGCAAACTTTGTAAGCAAACCAATATAAAATAAAAATTTATTTCTAAAAAAATAACAATAAAAGGAAAAAAGATTCCTTTTTATTTCACTTTTCTGATGGTTAGTAAATGTACACTGTCGTGAATTTTCAGTGTACTGTCTACTTTTCTATTAGGTGAAATTTTCATGAGCTGTTAAAGTCATTGTGTTTGAATAGTCTTCTTGTACCTTTTTCTTTCAGGTTGGTGTTTGGAATGCTTTATCCTGCATATTATTCCTACAAAGCTGTGAAAACAAAAAACGTGAAAGAATATGTAAGTACAGTTTATGAGTGCTTAATTCAGGCTAACTATATAATGATATACAAGGTGAGAGAATCCATCATTCTTTTAGAACGAGCTCTAACGTTTTGGGTTAAAGTAACAGTTTCAATATGAAATCAGACTTTTCAAAAACAAAACTAATTTTGAAGACGTGCCACAAAATGCACTTTAAAATAGTTTAGTTGTCACTGGCCTTTAAATAAATACGAGTATAGTTATCGAGATGAGATTGCTCTGAATTTAATCTGTAAATTCCAGTATATCCAGGGGTTGGTTTGAGGAATGCTTATAAATTTACTGATACGTTGAGAATGTAGCTCTGAGTCCAGAGTCTTTTTCTTGTTCCACGGGTTGTTTCATCACTTGCTGATCAATTCAGATATGCCAATACCGCATCACTACCAATAGCTATGATCTTTTACCTTCATGAATCAGACTGTATTTGTAATGGTTTGCTTTTCATTCTTCATTGCTGCTTCTTTCACTTTCTTCTCCCGATTCGTAGTGTTTTGGGATGGTATTTTTTTTTTTCGCCATTTTATTTTCCTTTTTCCTGTTGGTTTGGGGGTGGGGTGGGGTGGTGGATCTGTATGTGTAAGTTCTCTTAATACTCAATTTTAGCCATGTTGTTGTTATGTGCCATTGGGTCACTTGCGACTCATAGCGACCCTATGTACAAGAGCTCTAAACACTCTTCTATCCTGTGCCAACCTAGCCATCTCAAACGCACTTATTCTCACTGCTCCAGTCATAGAATCGATCCATCTCATCGAAGGTCTTCCTCTCTTTTGTCGCCCCTCCATTCTGCCAAACATGATGTCCCTCTCCAAGGACCAGGCCCTCCTTGCAACATGCCCAAAATATGTCAGATGAAGCTTCAGAATCCTTGACTCCAAAGAGCCTTCCGGCTTCACCCTCTCTAGGACAAACCTGTTTCTTCTCCTAGCAGTCCATGGTATATTCAACATTCTGATGCATAGCACGCAATTGCGAAGACTATAGCCTGGATCAGGCGCACCTTAGTCTCCAGCCTGACATTGTTGCTCTTCAGTACTCTTGAGAGGTTCCTCACACCTGACTTTCCCAATGTCTCTTGATTTCCTGGCTGCTCTTACCAAGAGTATTGATTGTGGAGCCAAACAAACTAAAACTGTTAACTATTTCAATCTCTTCACCATCCATACTGATGCTGCCAGTTGGCCCAGTGGTGACAATCTTTGTTTTCTTGATGTTGAGCTTCAGTCCATATAGGAGGCTGCAGTCCTTGATCTTCTGCAGCAAGCGCCTCAGGTCCTCCTCAGTTTCAGCAAGCAGGGTTGTGTCATCGGCATAACACAGGTTGTTGATGATTCTTCCACCAATCCTGATGCCACATTCCTTTTCATATAGCCCAGCGTCTCGGATGATGTGTTCTGCATACAGATTGAAAAGGTATGGAGACAGAATACATCCCTGACAGACCCCCTTCTTGATATTGAACCATGCAGCGTCTCCTTGCTCTGTTCTGACGACTGCCTCTTGGTCCAAGTATAGGTTTTGCATTAGCACAATCAAATGTTCTGGTATTCCCATTCTTCTCAGAGTCAGCCACAGCTTGTTGTGATCCACACAGTCAAAAGCCTTTGCATAGTCAATGAAGCACAGACAGACATTCTTCTGGTATTCTTTGCTTTCTGCCAAGATCCATCTAACATTAGCTATAATATCCCTGGTACCACGACCGCTTCTCAGTCCAGTCTGCACCTCTGGCAGTTCTCTGTTGACATATTGTTCCAAATGTTTTTGGATATTTTTCAGCAGAATCTTGCTTGCATGTGATATTAATGATATTGTTCGATAATTTCCACACTCTGTTGGGTCACCTTTCTTTGGAATGGGAACAAATATCGATCTTTTCCAGTCAGTGGGCCAGCTGGCTGTTCTCCAGATTTCTTAGCGCAACTTAGTAAGCACATCTAGGCCAGTGTCTGTTTGTTCAAATATGTCAGTTGGTATGCTGTCAACTCCTGGAGCCTTGTTTTTTGCTAATTCCTTCAGACCAATTTGAACTTCCTCCTTCATCACCATAGGCTCTGGCTTATATGCCATTTCATGAAATTCTTCTGTATCAGCCAATTCCTTCTGACACAGTGACTGTGTATTCCTTCCATCTTCTCTTGATACTTCCTGGATCATTTAATATTCTACCCAAAGTATCCTTAAGTATTGCCGTTCGTGGCTTGAATTTGTTTTTCAGGCTCCTTCAGCTTAAGAAACGCAGAGCAAGTTCAGCCCTTTTGATTTTCTGACTCCAGCTCTCTGCACATTTCGTTATAGTATCTTGCTTTGTCGTCCCGGGCTGCCTTTTGAAATTTTCTGTTCAGCTCTTTGATTTCTTGGTTTCTTCTTTTAGCTTTGCCTTCTCGGCACTCTAATGCAATATTCAGAGTCTCATCTGACATCCATCTTGGTCTTTTCTTCTTTTTCAGCCTTTGTAATGATCTTTTGCATTCTTCATGGATGATTTTCTTGGTACCCTCCCAGAGTTCATTTGGTCTACGCTCATTGATACTCAAGGCCTCTAACCTGTTCCTGAGATGGTTTTGAAATTTGAGTGGGATAGATTTAAGATCAAATTTTGGTTCTCATGGACTTGATTTAATTTTCCTCAACTTCAGCTTGAACTAGCATCTGAGTAGTTGGTGGTCTGTCCCACAATCAGCATCTGGCCTGTTTTCACTTCTGATATTGAGCTTCTCCACCAAGTCTTTCCACAAATGTAGTCTATTTGATTGGTATGCATGCCATCAGGTGAGATCCATGTGTATAGCCTGCACCATACTAAACTTCATTTCACTTACTTTGGGCATGCTCTTAGGAGGGCCCATTCTTTGAAAAGGGATATCATACTTGGAAAGGTAGAGAGAGGGTCAGCAAAAGAGAGGAAGATTGTCAAAAAGATGGATAGGCTATTTTGGTTGTTTTCTTTTGGTACATTTGTTAAATCTTCAAATGGGCCTGACTGCCAGATATGCTCCATAGAAGGGGGCAAAGGCTTGATGAAAAAGAGATCTCTCTCTGGCCTTTCTGCACCAGAAATTGGCTCCTGCAGTTAGGAGGTCAGCTTATAGACAGGCCAATATGGGCTTGACTGGCATGAGGAGACTGTGCTGAGGGGTGTTTCTCTACCTCAGTGATGGCTTTCCTAAAAAAACAAAAACAGACACCCACCTAGGATAGACTGACTCAGTGACTACAGTAATGAGCTCAAGTATGACCTTCCCCCACCCTCCATAAGTCTTGGCATCATTTACTGTGTGTGATGGCATAAATTTTTTTTTGCTGTTTTTTCCTCTTTTCTGTGATTTGAGTGAAAGTTTACAAAACTATTTTTTATTTTGCCACTCATACACATTTTGTTCTTTAATACTACTTTTCTTTTCCACAATATAATCCCACTTTCCCACTTTCTCCCTATAATTCTGATTTCACTTAAGCCTTCTATACCTCTCTAAGTCTTCATTTTCATTAATTATAGTGTACTGATTATACCCTTACTGCATACTGCCTTTACCTTCATGATGGACTGAATAGTCAAATAGCAAAATCTTTATCTGATTGGTGATAGGTAGCCCAAAAATGTAGGTAAACAGTAGATGCCAAAGTAGCTGCACTTGAGTATTGATGGCTCTCTTAGCCTCTCCAAAAAATCACATAACATACTACATACTGCCTTTGTGATGGCAGCATGATTTTTAGATACTGCTAGACAACCAGAGTTCCATGTGTTCAGTAGACACAATATTATGTTGCATGTGTTATATATACAAGAACACAGTAAAACTTCATAACTTTGCACCTCTCCATAGATAGAACTGTACTGTTTAATATTTTCATTTAATAAGAACTCTTTTTTGAAAGATAAGGACTGGTTTTCATTTTCACTGCCATGAACATAAGAGCTGAGGAATGAATATACTACTGGCCACTGGTTAATATAGCTGAAACTCCACTCTTCCCTCTCCTTTTTGGGATTCTCATAGTACTAAAGTTAAATGAGGTCTTTTTCGGGGTCTGAACAACTGTGCAGTTAAAGTACAGTATAAACTGTTTCATTCACAAAGGTGAATGTGCAGCAATTGGCATGTCTTTGAGTCTGTATTTACACTTCAGTCTATTGTCTTAGACTGTTCTTCAGCAAAACTAGTGAAACTTTTATGTATGGAGAGACTTCCAAGTCCTAAATCTTTAAGTCAGACATCAGACTGGATACTTCTGACTCACATAACTCCAGGGGCTGATGGACCCAGTATGGGCAAGTCGGTCAGCAGGCCTCAGTGGGCTGCAGAGACTGGCAGATCAAACGACTGGCTAGCAGTATTGTTCAAGTCCAGAAAAATCAGAAATCAGATGGTAATGACCCAGATGTGGGATCCCGATCAAGCAAAAGCAAGAGATCTTTGTCAGAATAGATATATCTTTTTAGTACAGGACACACACCCACACACACACACCCACACCCCAAGGAAATTCCTTTTCAATTGACTGGCTGCTCATCAAGCAGGTGATTATGTAACCCAGGAGGTGATTTTGTTATAATCAGTTTCATCAGTGCATGGCTACAACTGCCAAACCAGAGAATGCAGGACAGCCAAGTGGACACACAGCCTTAACCATCACAACTACATGCCTTAGCATGTGTTTATATAGATGGTGAAGGAGAATTACATATCGTCTTGCACAGTTATTGATAAAGAATAACTGTCGATTAACAAAACACTAGTCATCTAAAAGAATATTGCTATTAGTGAGCCCTATGGTATAAGCACTTGGATGCTTACCCAAAAGGTTAGGTCAGAGGTTCAAACTCAACAATAGCTCCTCAGGAGTGAAAAATGGTCTGTCTGTTCCTATAAATACTACAGACTGCGATACATCCCTGAGAGGGCTCTTGGGTCATACTTAAACGCACACTGCCACCAACAGTATTTCAGTTTTAGAGCTTGCACAAAAGGTTTTAACATTTTCTCATTGAGAAGAATAGAATATTGAGTAATTGAAGCAAAACTAAGCAACTAGACAGTCAGGTGGCCTGAGCTGATTTGATACAGTTAGTAACACTACTTCACAAATAAGAAAAGGCCTAAAAGCAAGAATGGTCATATGTTGAACAGGAGAGGCAAAGAATCTGCTTTTGACAAGGAATCCTAATTCAGCTTTGAAGACCTCTCAGTAACCAAGTTGTTGTTGTCAAGGCTACAAGACTAAACTTAGATGTCATCTTGGAATAATAACAACACCTTGTGCTTATGTAAATCCCCACCAAATCTTAAATCTGTTTATTATTTGTGTTAGTTTCCTATTGCTTCTATAACGAATTACCCCATACTTTGTGGCTTAAAACAACCCAAATTTATTCTCTCACAGCTCTAAAAGTTCAAAGTCTAAAACTGGTCCTCAGGACTAGGTTCCTTCTGGAGACTCCAAGGTAGAAGTTACTTCCTTTTCTAACTTCTAGAGGCTGCACACATTTTTTTTATGATAACTACATCCCTTCATCTTCAACTTGTACGATATCAACCTGAGTTTTCAAAATGCCATCTCAAGTTCTCTTCTGCCTCTCTTGTGGCCTACTTGGACAGATAATCCAGGATCATTTCCCCAGTCATGATTGGCTAACTAGCATCCTTAACTCCACCTGGGGCTGGATTTTCCTTATCTCTGTGACCTAACAGAGTTCTGAGGGTTGCTATGCACTCATGAGTCAGCACCAGCTCAAAACAATTCTGTCTACAACGGAATGAAACAAATCCTGCACCATCCTCACTCTTTGCTGTGCTTAATAAACTTTGTAGCCACTCTGTCAGTTCTCTAGTTGAGGATCTCCCTTTCTTTTTCTAACCTTGTTACTTTGCAAGTATGATGGTATTCTTACTCCAGGAGCTGACCCTTCTGATGACATGTCCAATATATATGAGACAGGGAGCTCTGGTGGGCTAGTGGCAAGAAGCTTCACTGCAATCCCAAGGGCGTGGCTTGAATTCACCAGATGCTGCTCATTCGATGGCGCATGCACACACAGACACACAAAATATGAGACAATGTCTCACCATTCAAGGTGCGTTTTGTCTACACTTCTTCTAAGAAGTATTTGGGGTTTTGGCAATCTTTGGTATGTAGAATATTTTTCATCAAACCATAATTCAAAGGCATCCCTTGATCTTTAGTCTTCCTATTTCATTATCCAACTTTCACATGTCTGTGAAGCAATTAAAAAATAACCTGGCTTGGGACAGGCAAACCTTAGTCTCTAAAGTGAGAACCTTGCTCTGTAGTACTTGGAAGAAATCTGTGACAGCAGATTTACTCAATGCAGTCTGTCATTTGATTTCTTGACTGCAGCTTCCATGAGTATTAATTTTGCATCCTGCTTAAAATTAAATCTTTAGCATCTTCAGCCTTTTCTCTGTTTATCATGATGTTGTTTATTGGTCTAGTTGTAAAGATTTTCTTTTCTTGATATTTTTTGTTGTTGTTATTACGTGCTGTCAGGTCGCTTGCAACTCATAGTGGCCCTATGTACAATAGGCTTAGACCCTGCTCTATCCCTTGCCAATCTTATTGACTTTGACACGCCTATCCCCATTACCCCAGTGCCTGAATCAGTCCAGCTCATCGAGGCTCTTCCTCTCCTGCGCTTTCCCTCCACCCTCCCAAGCATTACATCCCTCTCCAAGGACCAGTCCCTCCTTGCAACATGTCCAAAGTAAGTCAGACAGAGCTTCAGAATCCTTGCCTCCAAGGAGCAACCTGAATTCATCCTCTCCAGGACAGACTTTCTCCTAGCAGTCCATGGTATATTCAGTACTTTTCGCTAGCACCATAGCTCAAAGGCATCCCTAGTCATTGTCCAGCTCTCTGATGCATAGCAAGTGATTGCAAAGACCATGGCCTGTATTAGGCACACCTTAGCCTCCAGACCGACATCATTGCTCCTCAGTACGTTGGAGGTCTCTGACAGCAGATTTCTCAGTACAATTCACCTTTTAATTTCCTAGCTGCTGGTACCAAGATGGTTGATTGCAGAGCCAAGTAAATTAAAGCTGTCAACAATCTCAGTCTCTTCATCAACCATCATGATGCTGCCAATCGGCCCCAGTGGTGAGAATCTTTGTTTTCTTGATTTTGAGCTTCAATTCATATTGAAGGCTGCAGTCCTTGACCCTCCACAGCAAGCGCTTCAGGTCCTCCTCTGTTTCTTGATATTGAGGTGTAATTCATACTGAAGAGTACAGTTTTTTACCTTAATAATTTCTTCAAATCTTCCTAGATTTCTGGTGGTGTTTTAGGGTTAGGAAGTGAAATTTTGGTGTTAGCATTCTGCCTACTATAATAATATCTCACTGGTCTTTATTAAAGTCTTCTAAGTTATATATGGAGGACATTCTAATATTGTAAGTTCAGAAATTAATTCATTTACCCAGCCTTTCATGGATGATAAAGACAGTTTGGTACTAGGTTAGGGATCTGTTTCTAACATTTTATTAATTCACTCTACATTCTTCTGCCTTTAGACAAGGAGGTCAGTATCAGAGAGTCACAAAAAGAGTTCAGAAACTTTCCCAGGCAACCAGTAAATATCCCCTAGGTAGACCTTAAGAGGTGAAAATTGCCCTTTCCAGGAGGGACAATGAGGCAATTTACCTAGAATTAGGCAAGAACCTATAAGCATCTAAACAAACTATGAACAAAGAGTTAAAGAAGAGATCTTTTTTGAAAGGTTTGTAAGGGCTTGATAATCCTGTAAGTATTACCAACCTAAATTTACCTAAAAAAAAAATAGAGTATCATTTTATTACACTTAACCTCACAAAGGAGCCTAAATCTCACCTGAACTTAGACATCAAGTTTAACCTCTGACTGTAACAGTTTTTTTAGACTCTGACCTCATATAGTTTCTTATACGGCACATTTATTTGTTTTTTCATATTGTAGGAGTTTTTTTAGGAGTTGATTGTTTTTTAGTAAAATTAACCCTTTTAAAATTGTTTTTCTTTTTTAAAAGTCACATATATTGAGTTGTTATGTTCCACAGAATCAGAACCGACCCATAGCTAACCCTCCAGCGGGTTTTCAGAGGCACTTAATCTCATGGGAGGAGATTGCCCATCCTTCTAAGATATACTATCTAATATTATGTTGTTGCTTGAATATGTGGTGGTTGTTCTCCACCAGCCTGTGAATGCCTTTTGTTGCTTTGTTATACTCTCACCTATAAAACAATGTGTTATATGGCAGGTAAGCAGTATTTTTTTTTGGAGTGCATAAATGAATGAATGAGAAGAGAAGAATTTCAAACCTCATCAAATATTGTATTTAAATGAGCATGTGCATTTCCTAATTAGATTGTTTTAATTTCTTATCTTTGATTTAACTAAGTGAGTATAGTGTTCAGCCTGAACACTTATCCCAAAACCCAGTTTCTTTGTGGTCATTGGTTCTGACCTAAATTCAACTGATATCTACTTCAAAATTATTTTAAAAAGCAAACATTTTCGGTTAATTTACTTTTTCCCACCCTAACTACTACCATTCCCCGTAAGCCTACCATAGTAGATTGCACCTGATAAAACAGATGCTGTGTTCAAATCAAAACAAATGGAAAGTGCTATATATTTTGGCAGCCCTCCTTTCTTCCTTTGCCTATTTTTAAAAGAGAGCTTTCTTAGGATATAATTTCCTGTGTAGTGTGGCTGATATGGCCTACTTAAAGTCTTTCAGTCTTGCAGTAATTGAAATATAAACTTACTGAAGAGTGAATATGGTTTTGCAGGGTTTTTTCCAGGCTTTTACCATCTAATGTCTCGAAAACAGTGTTTACTTTTAAGTTGTGTGTAATTGCTGTAGCTTTTCTAGGAAGCCAGTGTTCTAAGAACGATGAAGAAAACGGCAATACAAAGATTGGCTAACAGCACTTAAGAATAAAAATCAGACATTTGGTTCTGAGATTTACTGTGAACAGGAACAAAGAACAGAGAAAATCCTAAGAGAGCACTCTTTAGAAGCTGTAGAAATGGTATTCTAAAACTCCATTGATTTTGGTTTTGAAAGTGACCTAATATTTGGCTGAATATCTTAAGTGACTTGAAATAAGCAAATATATCCCACATGCCAGTTCTGTGGTTTTTGCTGACTTGTAAAATCCAAACTTGTTTTAGGTTTGAGAAGAGAGAAAAATATTTTAAATACTTCTTCATTGTCAAGAAGTGTTCCTAAGGCATCTTTTGATGGTTTTCATTTAAAACGTGTTTATTTGATTTAAGAGATTTAATAATTGGGTAAGTGTCAAGATTAACTCACTGATTAAGGTGGAGTTTTTTACTGAGTTGAGCTCTACTGGACCCTATTTTTTATTTGAGGCTGTTCTCCCCATTTTTTCCTTTCGTTTAGGTTTTATTTTTATCAAAGCTGTATTGATAATATAATGGAATCCTTTCCCAAAACATATCTATAAACCTTCCTGTATTTGTTATGGATCGAATTTTATTCTCAAATAATTTATGTTGACAGTCTGGCCCCTAAAGCATGCAAACATAACCTTGTTTAGAAATAGGCTCTTTGAATATGCGACCAGTTAAGTTAAGGGGACATCATCCTAGTCCCATTGTAAATTAAGTAAAGGAGAAGAGATATAAAGACAAAGGGAAACTGGCCAGGTGGTGGTATGCTGTAGGTATGGGCCAAGAGACATATGGGGTTACCTGAAGCTGGCAAGAACCAGAGAGACTCTTCTGTGGAACCTTCTTAGAAATGGTGGCTCAACTACTTGCCTCCAGAACTGTGAGGCAGTGTTTTTCTGTTGTTACAAGTTGCTTTATGATACTTTGTAGTAAGTACATTTTTTTTACAACAGCGCTAGAAAATGAATTCAGTATTTACTAACATATTCTAAGTAAAATGCCTGGATTGTTGTAGTGCTGTTGTTAATTCAAAAGATGAGCTTTGGACAGTCCCCTCCCCTGCAGTGGACAGTCTCAGAAACCCAGGGAAGGGTCAGCAGTGAGTTTATTCTGAATCACCTGGGGTGAGAGTTTTATCTGATGGTATCTAAACAATAAATGTGTAATTCAACAACCATGGTAACGGTAGTCAAGAAATCAAAACGGGAGTTACTTTGGGAAAATTTGCTGCCACAGACTTCTCCAAAGTGCAAAAAAGCAACAATGTCAGTTTAAAGACTAAAGTGTAACTAATCCAAACCATGGTTTTTCAGTTGCTTTGTATGTGTAAAAATAGCAAGGGCCTGGTGGAGATGGCCCTTTACTAATTTTACAAATGGGAATTACCGTCATCAACAACACAAAACCAATTCCTATGAGATCAGATATGTCCCTCATGCTTCTTAACTCCTTTCTGCTAATCCCAACACCAATCTGACTGCTTTACTGGGTCCAAAATCTGATGCAATCACTCACAGGCCACATGGAACCATATTAGGTAAGTCAGAAGGCAGGGCTAGTAGGCAGCAGTATGCTTAAGGCAGGACAGCTTCCGGAACTTTCTCACTGGCACCTCCTCAGCGTTGCGCCCTCTTGGCTTTAGACCATTGCTACAGAGCTTTCAGTCCTTCCATTTACGGCTGTTTCCCCTGCCCACCTAAGTCCTGCAACATACTTGGAACAAAGCTCTTGGCTCTGGTTCAGTGGCACAGCTGTTCCAAGGTCCTCTCCATCTCACATTAGGTCTCTGGTGCTCTGCTGCAGCTGATATGGCTGCTGCTTCTGTAGGCGCTGGTCTTACTAGTAGGATCTCTCGCCCCAGAAGGATGCGCTGCATCATCTCTTGCTACTGCTTTGCTAGTCATCTGATTCTCCAATTCTGCTGCTGTACCCATTCAATGTAATGGGGAAATTGGCTAATCCCCTTGTGGGTCGGTGAGACTAACCAGTCTCCTTGTAGGTAGGCTAACACACTCTATTCACATATTCCCATTTATCCACATGGCAAAGTCAATCAGTGGCTAGGAAAGTCATTAATACTAAAGTATGTATAACAGTACATACAAGTTAGCAATAACCCCTTAACACCACAGTCGGTATCTGAAGGTTAGACTGAATGGATAAGGAAGACTGAAGAAGACCCAGTGCCTTTGAATTGTGATGTTAGACTAGAAATTGAATATCCTATAGATAAAAGAACAAGTCTGTCTCAGAGAAAGGATAACCAGGATGTTCCTCCTTAAAGGCAAAGATGATGAAATACCATCTCTCATACTTTGGGCATGTTGTCAGAAGGGAATAGTACTTGGAAAAAGACATCATGCTGGTAAGAAAAGAAAGAGAAGACGACCCTCATTAAAGTAGATTGGCACAATGAATGAATGAATGGATTCAATCATACCAATTGATGAGGGTGGTACAGTAGAGGCCCAGGTTCCCATCTGTTGTTCACTGTGAGTCAAAGTAGACATGAAGACACTTAACATCTAAACATGCAAATTTCCCCATTAGCCTCCAAATACACTACAGTTCGGGTGGGATCAATATTCAATATTTTCATGTTTCAGATTAAGTTAGAAAGAAGCAATAAATAGAGAAATTAAGAGCACAGTGCCTGGAGGCAGGCAAGCTTCCTAGGTTCCCAACTCTGCCCACAACAGGCTATAATTTTGAACAAGTTTGTTGACCTTTCTTTGCATCAACCTCTTTATCTGTTAAATTGAGTTCAGTAGGGAAAGAGCAGGATGGGAATTTAGTCAGCCATACCATGCAGTTCTCCTTCAGCAAGACATGAGAAGCCAAGTGAAACTGATACAAATGACAATATTGGAGCCCTGAGCAGAAAACAGAAGGATGAATTAGATCAAACCCTGAGTGGAAGGAGAAACTGCATAAACATGGTGAACAAGGAGACGTACGGATCACAGATCATAGGTGTCCTGCCAGCTGGCCTAGCACAGGATGATCATTTTGAGCATTCCTTAGTGAGAAGCAAAATAAGGCAACTTTACAGAGCCTCCAAAGTGAAATAGGTTCTGTGTAGACAAATCTGGAGTGAAGTAAGTGGGACTAAACATGAACCAGCTCTAAGGGGGGCAGGTGCAAGAAAACAAGAATGCCAGGGATACAAGTGACCAAAGAGCACAGAGGACACCAGACTGTAGGGCTAAAGCTACTTACTAGAAGTGGTTCCTGGTCATCTGAGCTAAAAGCACTCCCAGAGGGAGAGGTCCAGGGAGTGGTGGCTGCAGATACAGGACTCCAGATAGCATTCCCCACTGCACTGGGTCAAGACAGTCCTGGTTACTACCTACACTCAACAGAGAGCACCCTAGTGCTCATACCAGTTAACAGTGATAGCCAGCCCTCTTCCCTCCTGCCCCATCCTCCCAGTGGCCTACTGTGTCCAGCCTAAGGGGTCCACAGCTTATTTTTTTCCACACTTAATTTTGTGCTTAGTCCATCAAAGACAGTTTCAAATATGTGAACAACAAACAGAAGGCAATTTAGATAACTGTTGTTGTTGTTGTTAAGTAGACAACCCATTGAAGGAAGAATGTGGCAGTTGCCCCACCTCCCCCAAGCCTGAGAAACTTGATAACATCTAAGCTGGTCATAGCAAAGACCAGATCAAGCAATGGATCCTGATAAAAGTCTGAGCTTGGAAAAAAGGTGTTAAAACCTAACTTAATTAACACATCAAATTGCGAGAAATACCGTCTTAGTCCTTCCTAGGACTAAAATGGAAACACCCCACACTGCCCTGTCTGCATGCCATGGGGCTGGGTCACTTGACATCCCTCTCAGACCACACAATAAATTCCTGTTCATGTCTTGGGACCAATTCCTTTCTTTGCACACACTTTTTTTTTATATCAAACACCCATAGCAACCCTATGAACAAAAGTCTTGAACACAGAACTTTCAAACTTTCATTTTTTTCTCCGAATTTATAGTTTCTGGAGGCAAGCTTTTTTTTTTAGTGGATGATGCCACTCCTGTTTCCAAGCCTGTTTTATTTGGGATATCCACAAGAAGCAGGCCTGAAGGCCCAAAAGCCTTTTTAAATATGAGGCCCAATCCAATCAGTTCACACCCTATTGTGAATAACAGCCCTACCCTAGTCTCAACCCCAAACCAAAAAACACACCTTAGCAGAGTCCAGCTGTTCATTCATCTTCCCATCCTGGAAATAGCCCCAGTTTGGAAGCTCACACCCTATTGTGAACAACAGCTGAGACCGCCTAATTCACCAAAAATAAAAAAAAAATAATAAAATAACCCGTAGACTGGGGAAAATAAGTTTGAAGAGCTACTTGTCTGATTTCTAAAATATATTGAAAACTTCAGCAGCAAACAACAAAAGACAAGAAATTCAAACAAAAAATGAGCAAAGCACATAAACAGATCCTTCAGCAAGGAAGACCTTCCGATGGGTAACAAATACATAAGAAAATATCCACAATCATTAGCCATTACTGTGGTTGCATATTATCAAGTCAGAACTGACCCATAGCTGACCTTCCAGTGGGTTTTCAGAAGCAGTAATTGAGATTGCCCATCTTTCTCCTGTGGAGCATCTAACAGATTCGAACCACATGCCTTTGGGATTGCAGCACAGTTTCTTACAACTGGTCCACTAGGGCTCTTAGAAAGATGCAAATCAAAACTACAATGAGATATTATGCAACACTACAAAATAATGAAGAGTTAGTAAAACACCAAATAAAATGGATGACTCTAGAGGATATTACATTGCGTGAAAGAAGTCTGTCCACAAAAGGACAAATAATATATGAGTTTGTATTTTAAAAAACTAAAGTTTGCACATGGAATAATTTTTTAATGGTTACCAGGGACAGAAGAGAGGGAGCAGGAAGTACAAGTTAGTAAATACACTCAGTGAAGGGAAAGGCAATTTTATAAGGGGGTGGGGGGTGGTAGACAACCAAAGCACCAGGAAAACAACACATGTTAGCAGCAAGGCCAGAAACTGGTCAAATTATGCTGGGAAGGAAGAGGACCCAAGAGGAAGATCCTCAATTAAATGGATTGACAGTGACTGTAACAATGAATTCAAACACGGCAGAGATCGTGAAGATGGTAGGAAAGGACAAGGTTCCAATATCTGTTGTGTATAAGGTCGCTATGAGTTGTAATTGACTCAGCACTAACAACAAAAACGTGCCTATGCTTTGGGAGACAAAGGGAAGGAGGAATCTCTTAATAACCCTTCAACTCAAGAGACTAAGTCTGGCTGTTGTTAATATCTAGGAAGAACTTTAGTAACTGTTGTGGGAATGGAAATAGATGTTAAAAGCAGTGTCAGAAACAGTTGTTACCATCAAAAGAAAACATTGCTAAGAAGTAAATTGGAGAGAGGCCTAACCACCTCCACCCTAATCCCTAGTGATGGAATAGCTTCAAACACAAAAGCTACAATAACCAAAAATTCAGCTGCCACCACCCTCACAGTGGGGAGAAAGCAAGGTGGTTCTCATTGCCTTAGTCTTGTACCTCTTGCTTGTCTATTTAGAAACCATAACCTCACTCACTACTTGAAGAAAACTCCCAGTAAATTCTGAAAGGGAAAAATAATTTGACTATTAGAGAAAATAAAAAGTTCAGTAGCAGGTCCAAAAATAAAAATAAATTTATACAGAGTACACTTGATATACTTTAATACAGTCATCTGAAAGGTCTTTATTTTTAAAATGAAGGGGGAAAACAAATTTCAACCTACAAAGCAAAAAAGTCACAAAACCAAATGGAAAGGTGTATTTTTAAAGTTTTTAAAAAACAATGTATATGAATAATAGGATAGATAACCTAATTTCTTTGTAAACTTTCATGTAAATCATAATTAAAATAAGGAAGAAAATGTTATAGGATATATAAGGAAGGAAAGTAAGATGAATAAAGCAACATAGAAACAAATGAATTTTTTTTTAAAATTCAAGAGAATCAAGTTCTTTGTGTAAGTAATAAAATAAATGCTTGAAATAGCTAAGGTAGGGAAAGGGTAGGAAAAACAGGCAATAATGGGAAATAAGGAAAGCTGAGGCAAGCAATACTAAATTCAAGTTAAAAAATACTAAACTGCTTATAATTTTTATTATTAAGATGTAAAATATTTTCCAATAATGTGAGATACAGCTGACTTTTTAATATCAGCTGAATAGTACCTTATTTATGCAATGAAATTTCCCCCTTTCACAGAATACCAGACTCTGTCTTTGGAATGCTCTTATATGTACATCGTTTTTCCATTATGTAATTTTAGCAATGCACTGTTTTACCAACTACAGCTGTAATAATCAGATTGTCAGCCAGATTGCCATCATACTTTGAAAGGTCCTCCTAAAAATATAAAAACTGGAACGGTTTCTGAAGATTTTAGCTAAGAGAAATAAAAATCTTTCTCCCAAACCGCATGCAACTTTAGAAGCACATGAGAAATATATTGCTTAAGAAATGGAAATATGAAAAGATAGTCTTTAGAAAAATTTGTGCTCTCAATCCAAAGGCAGATAGTTCAAATCTGACAGCTGTTCCACAGGAGAAAGATGGACACTCTCCTCTACAATTTACTGCCTCTGAATACTACACACTGTAGGGTCAGTTATGAGTTGGTTCTGACTCAGGGATACAAAAAGCAAAAGCAAGGTTTGCAGAAAAGTGTATACCTTAAATTTTGTGTATATCTTGGTAATCATAGTAAACATAAACTCATTTTAATTTTTTAATCACACATTCAAACCATGAAAATATAATCAAAACATTTGATAAGCCATAGGTGGTAGAGTTACTTGGGGAGAAGAGTAAATCTAAGAATGCTTTTTCTTTGGGGATTCAGAGAATGTCCAGGAGTCTGTCAGATAGTTCTGTGGTCTTTGGATGCACAGACAACAGAGACTTTCCTCATGGAACTGTGGGGTGTGAGAGTCTGTTAGACTACTTACTTTCTCCTTAGTTATTTGCTCACAGCTTTTGTATGCTCCTGCTCCTTACATTTTGTGAGGGTGTGTGTATATATATATATGTATATATATATACACACACACACATATGATGTATATATATATTAATGATGATGTGCTTAAACAGTGTTATGCAAATAAAGTGCACTTTAGTATTTTCATTGAACAAATTCACACAAAACTATTGTGATATGAAGAGCTTTGTGTTCAAAATGGCTTTCTTAGCCATTGAATTTGACTTTGCCATATGGATGGGCAGGAATATACAAATATTGCTAATAATATACAAATAGCCTATCTATGAGGGAACTGACTAGTCTCACCAGTTTACAAGGGGATTAGCTAGTCTCACCAATCCACAAAAGGATTGCCTGGTCTCACTATTAAATTGAACAGATCCAGCAGCAGAAGAAGGATCCTCCCCACCAGAAAAGAGCAAACAAGAGAATGTAACTTTTCCTTTAGGACCAGAGCCACAGCCAAAGCAGCTGACGCAGAGAACCAAAGACCCAACAGGAGATGTTTCTGACATTGTGACTGTTACCCCTACAGAACCAGAGCTAAGAGCCTTTGCCCAAGTTTGTTGGACAGTTGGAGGACTCAGGGGAGCTGGCGGGTGAAGAGCCAATATTGGCAGAACTGGCAACTTTTTAACACTGGCCTAAAAGCCTCTAGCTCAAGGCTGAGCACATTTCAGAAGTTGTCCTGATTACATTCTGCTCCTAACCTGAATTATCGCCTTTTAACTTCCCCAGTATGGTCCTGTGTGATGGTCTGTGAGCTATCACATCAGATTTTGTACCCATTAAAGTAGTAAGATTGGTATTGGGAAAGAAAGAGGTGTGGGGGTGTGAAGGACATGTCTGATCTCAAGAGAAATGAGTTTGTGTTTTTAATGTTGTTGATTGGGACAGTTCCCTTTTGTGAAGTTGGTAAAGGTCAGATATGAACATTCCCATGTGACCCTTGATCTTTTTACAACTGTATTTATCTTCTCCAATTCTAATGAATACATGAATCTTCTAGATTATCATGTAGAAGATTCTGCTACAGGATGCTGTCCTGCCAACCAAAAGGCTGGGTCTCTGGCAGTTCAGATCCATAGGAGAAATCTGATGGACAGTCACTATGAACCTCCAACTCAGAACCAACTCAGTCATGTTGTTGTTGTTGTTGTTGTTATGGGCCATCGAGTCTGTTCTAACGACTGCCTCTTGGTCCAAGTATAGATTTCGCATTAGCACGATTAAATGTTCTGGGATTCCC
>NW_006399824.1:11979358-11983889 GCF_000299155.1 Elephantulus edwardii | reverse complement strand
TTAGGGCTGTTATACATAGGGTCGCTATGAGTCGCAAGCAACTCGACGGCACATAACAACAACAATACTTGTACTCATGAGGCCATAGAGTGTGTGCTGTTGGGGTTTCTTTTGTTTTTATCAAACAGTTCTTACCAGTTTAAAAACCACATGTTACTAGGGATATTGTTTCAAAAGTGAGTGATCTCTACATGATGTTTTAAAAATATATTGATGCAGACAGGCAAGAAACAACTGTTCTGGAAGCATTTGTATGTTTATTAACAACTTGGGGTCTAGTATATGTTTATAATAAAATAAAAGAAAAATATGTTGACAAAGTTCATCTCTGCCTCTTTCTTCAGCCTCTTTGTTCTTCTCACTGTCTTTATCCACTGCCTTCATGGTGGCCTGCACAGTGGTACTCAGCCAGTCCTGCTTTACCCCATGAGTCCTCTGCTCTATTACTTGCTTCTTTGTCCTTCCATTTATCTGGATCTGAACTTCTCTTCATTCTGTGAGACTGACTGCAAACAGTTACAAGGAAAAGTCATTAGTAATACAGGTTCACTTTTAGTCATGACAGAGATTTATTTTCCCAGAGCTTTTTCTGTGACTCTTTGCTTTCTGGGAAAGATTACGCGGTCCCAGTATGATAAAGACTAATTCTTACTGTTTGAATGCTTATTGTATATTTAAAATGTGTAGCCAGCAACAAACCACACAATATCAAAAAGGTAGCATTTGCCCAGGGATAAAGCTCCAAAGGCAGGGTGATGTAGGATATCAGAATTAATAGAAAAAAGAATCACAAGGAGTATGCAGAAAAGGTGCAGTTACATATAAGGTATTGTAATTCTATCAATGTCAAGGTATTAATTATATATATCTATATCTGCTGAATAGGGAGCTCTAGTGGCTGACATAGTGGTATGGGTTGCAGTGCCATTCCAAAGGCAAGTGGTTCATAAGATGCGAAGTCTCCCCCTGTGTGATTTACAACCCCTGAAGACGTACTTGGAGGGTTAACTATGAGTTGATTCCTACTCAGTACTACATAGCATCAACACATAGTTGAATGGAAACCCAGTGTGCACTGTTGTAACATTCACTCAATTCATAATTAAAAATGATATGTGGTTTGAAGCTATAATTCTTTACCTAACTAATTAATTTCTCAAGCACTTTCAGCTTGTCTTGGAAAAAGAACCGATGTCTCAGAAATTACACAAGAGAAATGGGAGGAAGGAGGCCAGGGTATTTGTGTGCCGTTTTGGAATATTTCATATAGGCAGTATAATGGGCCAAGACTTGGAGAACACTAGTGGAAAGGAGAAAGGAAGGTAAATATTGAGGATGGAAAGTGAGAGGACCAATAAGAGGACCCAGCTGCTCCTCCAGCTTGGATAGCCTTTTTTTTCTCCTAAAGTCCTAATAGATTCTATGTGGTGTTTTAGAAAGAGAACAGTGTCTTTTACAGATGTGTATTATCTCAAATAAATCAATAGTGTATTGAATAATAAAGTGAAGTGTGATTTCTCAGCTTGTGTGGGTGGAGAGTTATTTTGGGACTGAGAGGTCATTCCTTCCTAAATTCTGCTCCTGGGAACCATTCCCATAAGCAGTTCCTGCTTTTTACAGCTTCTTTTCAGCTCTTTTTAATTAATTATGATCTCGTTTTTAAAACATTTGTGCACAGTTCTCCTCACTCAAAGAACTTAAACTCTCCCAAGGTCAATAGTAGAGATACTTGAGGCTTCCATGGCTCAAAAGCCCCTTGGGAAGCCACAACAGGATTGTGACGATACCCACCTCTAGATAGAGGCTCTTTGCTCATTACTGTCTTCCAGTCTTAACTTTCCTTGACATGAAATGGTGAGTTAATCTTGAGTCATGGCGATCCCATGCACAGCGGAACATATCACTGCCTGTTCCTGCACTATCCCTGTGCTCACTTACAGCCATGGTTCAATGGGATTTTTTTAAATTGGCTTATTTTTGGAAAGAAATTACCAGTCCTTGCTTCCTACTCCACTGAAATTAGTTCAGCATCATTAACAAACACACAAGCCTCTACTAACAAGGGTTGATTGCCTATAAAACAATCCTGGGTCTCCCTCATGTTGTTGTTATGTGTTGTTGAGTCAGACCTGAGTCTTCCCATCTAACTCCCTCAGAACATCTGATGGGTTCGAACTACCTGCCTTTGGATTGGCAGCATAACCTCTTACCTACTCAGCCACCTGAGCTCCCTAGCTTAGAGATGATGAGAATTCTACCAACAGTTCTTCATTAACAAGCAGCACATCTTCTATTAAGAGTAAACTTTCTCCCTCAAAGCTGTAAGATATCCTATGAGGACTTTAGCAGTGATAACTCTAGAAACTGCAGGGAAACCATCTCATGAGTTCATCAACTGAACTCCCACATATCTGAGGACTGGGTGCTACAGGAAAGTAAAACAAAGTCAAACACAGGACAGTAGAGAGGAAAAAACCTCAGAGATAGGGATGTTCAGATCACTTCTGGCCTAATATAGTGACACAGTCTACATATGCCATGTTGTTTGGGGGGGGGATTCCCCACCCCCCTCATTCATGGTCTCTATTGTTCAATTTGGATTCAGCTTAAAAGTCGTTTCTTTTCAAGCATGTTTCTTGAGCTTGGCAAGGCTCTGGGAAAAATCCCATAACTAAGCCATCTGGATTGGATAAAAGAGGGAGTTTTTAGATTTGATTTCTCACATTTTGTTCTTTGTATTTAATGGGGGGAAAATCATTATGAAGTAACCAAATTATTGCATAAAGTTAATGAAAGCAGAAAGAGAAATGTTCTTAACTCTATACTTTTTCTCAATAATTCTTTACTGGGAGATCTTTCTGGTGTCTCTGAAATGTGGTATAGAGTAAATGTTTGAGTGAAGAAGGAATAATGATCAGAAAATAAAATTCTCTTTGGGTGGTCTGAAATTCAGAAGTGTTTGTTTCTTTTCAGACTCAGCAAAGATTTTTTTTTTCCCCCAGCAAGGAATTGCTTACTATTTTATGCTCAGGCTTTACTTACAGTGGTTATAATTTAAGTCATTAGATATGTGTAATTTTTCACTTTAATTGAAAGACTAATTTTGTGATTCAAAGTATATGAAATTAAGAAAAATGGAAAAGTTTCATCTCTGACAATTTTGAAAACAACTTTGACAACAGAGACTGTTATGAACTGCTGTTTTCAGTTTATAGTTATTTGAGACTAATATCAATTAATATTTTTTTAACTAAAAATTAAGAAAAGTCTTCCTTTGAGCTTGCTTTACCATACATTAAGTGACGTAACTATGAAGAGCAATGGCCATTTTTGTCCCTATTAGTTGTTATAGAAAAATATAGAAACAATTGCATGGATATGTTACAAAGAAAGAATATTATTACAGATTATTATATATTACCTCCAAAGGGGATAAGTGGAGATAGACAGGCTTTACTTAGGAAGCAAAAACAATTCATTCATATAAGGCAGTTAATAACATAAAATGTGGGATAAAATAATATTCGTATAAAACCTTGTGCTGACAATCACCCATTCTTATCCTTTCATGTAATCTTCTCTAAGTCTTGGCCATGAAAGCTTCTTGCAAGTGGGAACTCCTTTACATCAGGATTTATGTATTTCATGTCCAAAGGGTTAGTTTTGTTCATAACAAGCCTTACATATGCTTGTGGAACTATCATGTCAATATATAATTTCAGCATGTCATTATAAATTGTTATTGTGGTATTTGTTTCTATTGAGTCATTTCTGACTCATGGCCACACTGTGTACAAAAAACAGAAATGCTGCTGGATCCTGTGTCATCCTCACAATTTACTCTGTTGATGAAAAACATTTACCTTAATCTAATCTTTACAGAACTTATTCTTGCTATGTCTAGTGTGACAGAATAATAACAATGACATTGACAAACCTCATGATGCACTGAATTTGGCAAATCTGCTGCAAAAGATCTCTTTAGACTATTAAAGAGTAAGGGTATTGCTTTGAGACTCAAGGTGAACCTGACCCAAATCATTGCCTTTTCAGTTGCCTCATATATACATAAAAGTGGAACTATGAAGAATTAAGATTGAGGAATTAATGCTTTTGAGTTGTGGTGATAGTGAAGAATATGGAATATATTATGGACTTCAAGAAGAAAAAACTAATTTGTCTTGGAAGGACAGTCAGAAGAAATCCTTAGAAATAAGGCTGGTGAAACTTAAGCCTCACATATTTTGGTCATATTAGGAGGCAGGACAAGCCCATTGCAAAAGACATCATGCTTTGTAAAGTAAATGGTCAGCACAAAAAGAGAAAGACCCTCTATGGTGACTGCAACAATAGGCTCAAACACAAGAGTAAATTGTGAGGATGACACAGGATCCAGCAGCATTTGTCTTTTGTACACAGTGTCTGCCTTGGAGAAAGTGCCACCAGGGTGTTCCTTAGTGGTGAAGATGATAAAACTCTGTCTCACATAATTTGGGCAGGACTTCAGCAGGTGCTAGTCTTGGGGGGGGGG
>NW_006399824.1:11967752-11979258 GCF_000299155.1 Elephantulus edwardii | reverse complement strand
TGTAAAAAACCCAAACAAACCATCATGCTGAGGAAGGGTGGAGGGTCAGGTCAGTGAAGCAGAGAAAGACTAGCAAAACTGATTTAAATACTCACTACAAGAATACGCTTGAGCGTGGTACAGGAGCATGGCACAGGATCAGGCAAGGCTCAAATCTGTTATTCATAGCATCACTGTGAGTACTAGTTAACTTGACAGCACCTAACAACTACTACTGTCTGTGACTCTTACTGGTGTACAACAGCATGCCTTCCACCAGAAGATAATCTTCTATATACTTGAAATATTTGCATTGCTTTCCATTTCTATGATGGAAGTCATGGAATCATTTTATAGTTGTCATTCACTTTTTGTTTCTATGTATGTCCTGGGATCTAAATCCCTTTCATAAAAACTTTACCTAAGAATGTAAATTATAAGAAGCTCCTTTTGTTGAAGGCTATTAAAAGACTATGAAATGAGACCTGCTTTTCTTTCTACATGAAGGATAGGTAAGTGCATCCTTATTAAATGGAGCATAGTCTTTTGATAGTAAATTTAGCCTGTGGGTATATTCACTTTACAGTGTTCTCTTGGGCTTAAAATAGCCTGTAATCCTTGGAGAAGAAAGTAAAGTTAGAAACACCATCACAGCCTTGTGGATTTTTGAGTATTGATAAAAGCAAGTGCTAGCTTGATGATCAGATATACCTTATTAAAACTTTATGTACTTTATATCTTATAAAACAGAATATCATTATAAATATGATTATTTCTATCACAGATGGCTCCATAATCTTCAGAGCAACTTGCCTAATTATGAGTATAAACTATTTTCAAATATTAATTGATAAATTTTTCACCTATAAACATCTTATTTTAAACTATCACATTTCACTAGTCATAAAACTAATGTATAACATTTTTCATAGCAGAAAAATGATTGCTTTTACGGTGACCACTTCTTAAGAGTAGCTTACTGCAAAATACTTTGGAAAATGACAGAAACATCTTATTTGTATGTTAGGCCAGTTTCATTAGTTCATTCACTAAATATATATTGTTCCAGGCAACTAAATCCATGTTTAGAAAGTAAAACAGATAAAACAAAGTAAGTAAAAAAATATTATTAGGCCCTAAAATAGTTTTCATGTAGTCTTACCATTGATTCTTTTTTATGCACTTTATTATTTGGATATCTTCTTGGCCTTTCTTTCAGAATATACTTAAAGTTTAGGGACTTCTGATGGTGCAGTCTGTAGGGAATTCTGATGCTGACTCAAAGCCCACATGTCTGTGGCAATTGGAACCCACCAGCAGCTCTGCTTGAGAAAGATAGGCAGTTTCCTCATTGTGATCTATATCCTCTGAAAAGCCACTGGAGAGTCAGCTATGAGTTGGTTCTGACTCTATAGCAATTAATGTAGTTGAGTATTTAAAGTACATCTTTCTAATAAGATTATTTATTCCATTTATTATATTATTGAAAAGTAGGTAGAAATTGGTGCCCAAGTCATAGACACTGACAGTGCAAATGATAACACCTTCATCCAGTTAAAAACCACACTTACAGAGAGATCACAGTAATTTTTAAGACTGTATTTCTTTAAGGGTGATAGAAATACTAGGAAAGAAAAAGTGGTAAACAGATATACAACATAATGAATATAAATTTACTGAACTCTGCATGTCAAGAATAATGAAATAGTGAATGTTTTCTGATACCTATTTCTATGCGTAAAAAAAATCAAACCCATTGGCATTGAATTGGTGTGACTCAACCTGCTTGGCTTCCAAGAATGTACATTTTTACAGGAGAAGATTGCCCATCTTTCTCTCATAGAGCTGGTAGATTTGAACCACTGACCTTTCCATTAACACCCTGCCATGGAACCATGGAATGTGCTGTACCACCAGTGTGTGTGTGTGTGTGTGTGTGTGTTTAAAAAATTTAAAACTAGTAATTCTTTCTCTACCCCACTCTGCTACATGAAAACGTCAACCATTTTTACCCACCAATTTGTTCACACATACTTAGGAAAGTTTTGAGACCATCTCCCCCACACTTTCTTAACAAGTGTAGAGCAACCTCCTTCATCTCCAGATCATTGGTGATTGACAGTACCCATCACTACCTCCCAAAGAAGATAGCTGTACCACAGCAGCAAGTACCACCATTATTAGCACCTACTTGAGCCTAAAACCAGTGCTTATTTGGTCTTGCACTTGACCTCCCAAACATGTTTTCTTTTTATTAAATTGGAAAAAACTACAATCACTATAAAAGCTCATCATGCTTGATAAAGTAGGAGTCATTGAAAATGAGATAGAATGACGTAATAGCTTCAAAAGTTAGTTCAAATATGCCAATTATCTTTAATTAAAGTCATAGGACAAGGCTTTTAGTTTTACAAAAGGTCACTATAGGCCAACGCCAGGTAACCAACAGCAAAGCAATAACTTATAATAATAATAATAATAACAACAACATGTAACAATAATGTCAGGGTTGAAGGAGTATAGAACTTTATTTCTCTCTTACATAATAGTCCATAACAGTGTCTATTTTAGCAAAGAGTTCTCATGCACCCATTAAAGATACTGCTCATTTTCCACACTTAGCATCCAGGTTTTCCTGCTCTTTTATAACTAGCAGGAAGGAGAAAAATATACTAGTTCTGTGGTCCCCCTACCTTGAAGGAGGCTCTGAGAATACAGGCCCTGCCTGAGCGACCACAAAGCAGCCACAACCCTGTATTATGCCTTTTGATGGATAGGAAGATGCCACCACTACTGAAACCTCTTGTTTCAGTGCCCTAGACCTTCAGTGTTTACAGCTGTTGTCAAATCTACTTACCTTTGAACCTATACCCAGCTTTCACAGATGGCCTTCCTCCATGCTGCAGAATGAAACAGAGACCCTCAACGGTGAGCTGCCTCCACACTCTGCATAACATAACTTTCTTTTCTTTCTTTCCTTTTATCTCAGAGGAAGATGCAGCCTTCTTTTCCACAAGCCTGCTATTTTTTCCACCTATGTTCCCATGAATATCTTTCTGAAATGGTCAGCGGGAGTGAGAAAAGCCCAGCCTCCTGGTGCTCCTGGAGGCACACCAGGAGCAAGAGTTTCATTTATTTCATTTATTCATTTATTATTTAATTCACAGACTGTACTCACAGCTGTGGTACCAAGAGTGGGGTTTATTAGGGAAATAGGAAAGGAAAAGAGTGGGAGAGGCAAAGAATATTTTACAATGCAGGTCAAGTTTAGTCCAACAGTCCCAAGCCAGATAAATAGCAAAACACAATTCCTTGATTAGTGAAAGTCCTGGTTTCAGTTCAGCAGCCAAATCCAAATCATCCAGCATGGTTTTCCTCAGAGCAGTTTTAAGTCAGCTTCTCTTTGAATGATCTGGCAAGAACAACAAAACCTTTAAATATGGCCTTTATCTCAGGACTCCTGGTTACCCCTTGTCACAACAATGCCATAATCTCTCCGCTGTCATCACAAGGGTTTCACCACGAGAGTCTTATTCTCACCAGAGTTTTCCTCCAGTCTCCCTCAAGTTTTGCTGCTCAGTGTGGGAAGCACTCTCTTATCCTAGGCACACAGCTGTTGATGCTCTGCAAGACCATGTGTCTGCAGTTGAGATAGCTAGAGACCAAAGAGAGCTAAAGTAATGACTAAAAAAACCAACTTTAGGCTAACACTGCACTTTGGGAAGGCAGCTCTTTACCAGTAAGCCACCAGAACTCCCTGAGATGATGCTTTATTATAATAAATTAAAAAACTTTTATCCAATAAATTAAAAAACTAATTGTGGTGTATTAAAAGTGTCTATTAAACTATTGACTTTTATTGACTAATGTATTTTAATAGATTATTATATTTGCTTATATGCATTCTTAAAGTTGATAATTTTATTTTTTCCTACCAGTTTTTGGTATCAGTAATGCATTTTATTTATAGTGTTTTCTGTTGAACTGGAGATTTTTTTTCTCTCTTCACATATGCTTACTTATACCTACATATTTAATCTTTTGTGGCTCACCATTTTTTTTTCTACTTTGACTTTTTTGTTTTGGGGCAAAACCTTCAACAGTAGGTTGAGTGGCCTTGAAGTATAGTTTTAATAAAAGCTTTGCTGAGTAATCATTTGATATAAAAACCCTAACCAAATCCATTAATGGGAAAAGAGAAAGCAATGTATTTTCAAGGTTAACTCTCCTTGTGGTTTCTTCCATGAATACATATGCTCATAGAATTCATTTCATTATGATTTGCATTCATTGCTTTGAAGTCTAGATTTCTGATAAAGAGATTAAGAAATCCATACATTACAGAGAACAGATTGTCAAAGAAAATATTTGAATCCTGAGGTTTTGCTTCTATAAAATTGTAGTTAATATTCCAGAAGACTGACTGTTCAGGGATACCTTATTGATTTGGTAGTTTGGTTTTTTTAACTACAAAGAAATTACTCTTTTCCTTTTATTTTCCATCATTTATATTCTTAAACATCCCCACAAATTAAATACTTTTAATTTTTAAAATAAATATTACATGCCTTGAAGCAACTATTAATTTTGTGCATCTTTAGTAAAGTTGATGGCTTCATGTGAAAGTAAATAAGCAACAGCTGTTATTATCTGTGCAATCCCTTCCACCCCTGTTCAGCTCTGTTGGCAGATAGATTATGACAAATGATGGAGTATTACTTTTTTTTAACCATTTGGAAGAGCATAAACATAATGAAAAGCAACAAGCACCAATTTAAATAGTTTTACTTACACTGTGAGCATCTCCTCATCTTTCTATGAAGAAAACGAAATTTAATGTACTCTAAGTCTCCACTTTCATAGGAAAGAAGGTGATAACATTTATAGTGAAATCTTGCACTGACTATAGAGTTGAGGGAGAAAACTGGGAAATTCTAGAGAATTGGAGAGCCATAAGCATAGTCTCTCCAATTTGGAGGGTCAGCTATCGGTTCCTTCTGACCCGATATTAGACAGCAGGTCTGATGGCAGGGAGTTCTGGTGGCCTACACTAAGGAGTTGAGTTGCCAACCCAGGGACAGGCTGTTCGAATCTACTAGCAGCATTGTGAGAGAAATGTGGGCAATCTCCTGTGCAATTTACAGCCTCTGAAAACCTGCTGGGAGGTCAGTTATGAGTTGGTTCTGACTTGCTGACAGATGAGTGTATGAGCATGGGTCTGATGGCAGCAGCTTTTTGTAAAAACTACATCATTCGAGGTTCTGTGTTGCTCAGTGACCTTGGACAGTGTTCCTAACTCTCTTGGTAGTGAAATGAGGAGAGTCCTTCCTATGATTTGTTCTCAAACTCTGTACTGTGCAACTTTAGTGTTTACTTGCATCTTCTCAGAAATTCTAGGATAGGAAGGTTCCATCTAGAACATTTTCACTTGTTATTTCCTTTGCGTTGTAACTCTCAGGGATAGGTGTCATTTTAAAAAGTTTGCTCACATCTATTGCCCCTTCCAGTGTTATGAAGATTCTCTCTTCTGTTATAGTTCTTTTTTTCTTCTTCACTTCTTTTTTTTCTTCTTTTTGAAGAGGTCTGTGGTCAGTGATAACCTTATGAATATTGTCAAAAGGTAAAAGTCCTAAATTAGAGTCTGGATTTTGAAAACTTAAATAAATGAGCTCATGTATTGTTGTTGTTATGTGCCATCAAGTTGCCTGCAACTCATAACGACCCTATGTACAACAGCCCTAAACCCTGCACTATCCTTTGCCAATCTTACTGTCTCCAGCACACCTACCCCCAATACCCCAGTCACCAAATCAATCCACCTCATAGAGAATCTTCCTCTCCTGTGCTGTCCCTCCACCCTCCCAAGCATGATGTCCCTCTCCAAGGACTGGTCCCTCCTTGCAAAGTATGTCAAATGAAGGTTCAGAATCCTTGCCTCCAAGGAGTAGCCTTGCTTCACCCTCTCCAGGACAAATCTATTCGTTTTCTTAGCATTCCATGGTATATTCAATACTCTTCTTCAAAACCACAGCTCAAAAGCATCAATTCTGGGGAGCTCTGGTGGCCTAGTGGCAAGGAGCTGCAACTACAATCCCAGAGGCGCACGGTTCAAACCCGCCAGATGCTCTGCCAGGGAAGGAGGGCCAATCTCCTCCTGTACCAGTCAGATCTGATTTGATGGTACATTCACACAAAAATAATAAAATTTTAAAAAAGCATCAATTCTCCTTCTATCTTCACTAGTCATTGTCCAGCAAGTGATTGCATAGACCATGGCATGTATCAGGCACACCTTAGTCTCCAGACTGACATTGTTGCACTTCAGTACTTTAGGGAGGTCTCTAACCACAGACTTTCCCATCACAGTATGTCTTTTTCTTTTCTGGCTGCTAGTGCCAAGAGTGTTGACTGTGGATGAGAGTATTATTTGTTTGCTTTTAAGGGTAAGGCCTGAGGAGGGGAAGAAAACAGACACAAACACACATTATATTTTAGCTCCAGAAGATAATCCTTGGTCTAAAGATAGACCTTGGTCTAAAGCTAAGAATTGACAACTGAAGACAGGAACATTGAAGGATGTTGTCGGAAATATCATAATTGGCTGTCATTAGGTGTCATTGAGTACAACTCATAGTGACCCTATGAACAAAAGATCTGAACCCTGTTCTTTCTTTCACCATTCTCTCACTTCCTGACACACAAGAGTCCATTGCAGCAGTCACCATGTCATTCCACCTGGTTGAGGGTATTCCTCTCCTTTTCCAAACCTCCACCCTTTTCAGTATCATATCCTTCTCCAAGGAGTAGCCCCTCCTACCAATATGTCTACAATATGTGAGGCAAAGTCATCATTCTTGCCTCCAGAGAGCACTCCGGCTGTACCTCTCGAAGACATACCTGTTTGTTCTCTTGGCTGTCCACGAACAGTCCGTACTCTTCTCCAACACTACACAGCTCAAAGGCATCACTTCTTTTTCTGTGATCCTTATTCTTTGTCCATCTCTCAGATACGTAGCTAGTAATTGGGAAGACTATGGCCTGAATCAGACGCATGTTAGTTTTCAAACTGACATCACTACTCCTCAATAATTTGGAAAGATCCCTAACTGCAACTCTAGAATTGGTTTCCCATTCAACAATTTGCATTTTGTTTGGTCCCCACAAGGACTCCATTCCTTTTTAATTCCCCCTTTCCTATTTCTTCTTGCCTTTAAGCTTTATTCTTGGGCCACATGCTGCCCTTTTTGATGTTAAATGGTTGATTGTCTTAAGGAGTGTTCCTGTTTATCCTAGAGACTTGTTTGCCATATTGTCTCCAACAAACTACTGAGCTTAAACTTTGACAGACTTAGTAGGTCACAGAAGCTTGGGTCTGCCTTTTTGGGAGGTTTGTAGAATCATGTTTTTTATTGGGGGGAAAAAAGCTTGGAACTGACAACAGTGAAGGATAAATGCAAATCAAATAATGTGCTGTATTTACTTTGGATTTTGTGATTTGTGGGGGTTTTTTTGTTTGTATGTATCATTTGTTTGCTTTTTGTGTGTGTGTTTTTGTGTTTGGTGTTGGGTTGTGGGTTTTTTCTTTTTCAGGAGAAAGAATATATAAATTAGAGTAAATTTATATCATTCATATTTCACAATGCATTTGTTTCAGATACATTATTCATGACTGTGTTTTAATGTTCATGTAAATTTAAAACTGCATGAGTTATAGTAGTTGTATACTGACTGTGAAATAAATAACAATCTGTATTAAAATGAAATAGGTCCATTTTCTGGATATTTATAAGGACCTGAATCATTCTGTCATTGATTATAATAAGAACAAGGAAAGTAGAGCTTATTCTTAGACCCCCACAATCAGCAATTTCTCCCTTTCTCTGTATGGTATTATTGCTCAGTAGCACAAATGCTAGATTAAATCAGGCAGTTTGTTTTCCTACTCTTCTTACATGAATTGGGGCAAGGCGTTGTACCTCTTTGTGCCATCATTTCTTTAAAATCTGTACTAGATGGAATAATACCTATCTCATATTGTGGATATTGTGGTGGTGGTGGTGGTGGTGGTGGTAGTGTTGTTAAGTGTCATCAAGTCGTAAATTACTCATACTGACCCTATGAACAAAAGGCCTGAACACTTGCATAACTTTCATCATTTCTCCAGGTTCATAGCGTTTCCGGAGGCAAGCTATTTCGGAAGTGGATGCCACTCCTGCTAACAAGATTATTTTAATCAGGGAGCGCCACCAAACACTGTCCACCATTGGTAACCATTATCACATTTGACACATCAGTGTCACAATGTTTAACATCGCAAGCAACCATGAGTTACCTCTGTAAGCAAATGAACAGACCAGTGCTATACCACTTACAGGAATGTTTGACAAAAAACAATTAAAACCAGCCTGATACTGAACAAATGTGTTTTTAAGTAGGAGGTCAAATCACATCATCTCACACCCATTAGCAAGTCAACATCCCACTCTAATCGTCACCTGAACCAGCAAACAGACCTCTGTAGAATCTGGCTGCTGCAGACTACTTCCAAACTGGATATTAAGTGAATTAATATATCTAATGAGTTAGCCCAAGGGTCACTATGAGTTGGAATCGACCACAACTAACAGCATTTATTTAGCATGGTATTGTGTATTAACTATTGTTGTACTAGTATATAAGCAGAAGAGAAAAGGTTTGATTCTTTAAATTTCAACACTCTTGAGAGGCATCAGAATCTGCACTGAGATAGGTGGAAAGATGTAAATTTTGGTAACTACATCATAAAGAATTCATCTGGCAGCCTTCCAGAAAAAAGATGAATACAAAGAACCAGCAGAGTAGCTGGGACCATTTTGTTTGCTATAACCAGACAAGAGGTAAAAATGTCCTGAGCTGCCATAGTGATAATAAGTGGAAAAAGAAACATGTTTATAGTTTTAAATGAGGGGATCAGAAAGAACTCTGTAAGCCTGGAAAAGTGATTTATAAATTCGGGGACCAGCATTATAGCTGTATCATTAATATAAACTCATCGTTGTTCTTCAATTTCAGAACAGTTTCCAAATAGATAATGCAGAATTTTGAAGATTAAATGCAGCTATATATTGTGCTATGTTATTTCTATAACTTAATTACTAAAAATTTTCACAAAGAATCATGCATGTATATAAAGCATTTTAAACATCTCTTGCCTTTGACCGTTGGTCCTGCAGTTATGGAAAATATTTTTGGTTGTTCAGATTATATAAGGTTGTTCAGATTATATAATCATTCAGATTATATAAGGCCCAGAAATTTATTATTCCTTGATTCTTCTATCCCAAGGCTGGTGATGTAGTAATTGTGATGAAGAAACATAAATCTGTTTACCTAAAAATGTGAAAAAGTCAGACATAATTCTAATTCCCAAAATTAAACCATCACCTATTTCTGCTGCCCACTGGTTTGATTCCTACTCAACAACCCTCTCCCTGATTTCAGAAGCTGTAAATTTGGCGGGAGAGGACTGCCCATCCTCCTGTGGAGCTGCTAATGGATTCAAACCACTGAGCTTTCTGTTAACTGTGCAACATGCACCATACTATGCTGAGTTCATTATAGTATGTAAATACAGTTATTCAGACTTGCATATAATTCTAGTTAATTTCATGAGTATTTTTTTTATTCTTTCCAGGTTCGATGGATGATGTACTGGATTGTTTTTGCTCTCTATACTGTGATTGAAACAGTTGCAGATCAAACAGTTGCTTGGTAAGTTCTAGTACCATGAAAGAACCCGTCGCTAGAATACTTATCAGTTGTCTCAGATTCTCATCTGCTCTTGTTATTCACCAGATGAACTTGAGCAAGTTTTCTAAGTATCCCTGCCCATCTCTGTCCTTCAGATGTGCTGGTAGATTCAAACCACCGAGACATTGTGGCCTTCTGGTTATAGCCTCCTTCAAATACAAGTATATTCTTTTCTCCCCATGGCCTCTCTTCCTGATTCACGTCCTTACACACCTCTCCTTAATATTTTACAAAAGAGAAACTTAACTATCATTTTCCTTACTGGTAATTTCAGACATCTTTTCTCTTTATCTTCTTTTAGCTGACTCCTCTTTTGAAACTCACAGAATTTAATATTAACCACTGCAAACATTCAAACCACACGTTATCAGCATCCACATTGATACGCCTATTGTTTGGCTCCGTTATTCCAGTCAAACCTGACCTGTATCTCAATGGTTCACTTCTAGCTAATCCTCGCTGTCACCTCCAGTTCTCCTGTTCTCCTTACATCATCACCAGACTTCTTACTGGTGACCACCCGGTGTTCCTCCATTACTTGCTTGCTCGTGCTCTCTCATTGAGACCTCCCAATTACTACCTGATTCCTAATCTGATGCTTCCCCTTGGCTTTTCGTTTTTCCACTGCTCAACATAGTCTTGTCTGTTTTTCCATTTCATTTATTACCTCAAATATTGCTCTTGTTAGGAAAAACATGTCTAAATTAGTCCTCAAATCACTCGTCTTCTTTAGCTGTTCTAACTGAAGCCAGAAAGAAAGAAAGAAAAAAAAAATCTCACATGGGTGTCAATTTTAACTTTATCTAAGTCTTTTACTGGCTGGGTCAGCCACTGCTTCTGTTCACTCCTGTGTTGGGCTCAAACCTTTACTATTCTCTCTTTAAGCCACCTTTCCATCATGGCTATTAGCAGTGTTAGCACATTAGGTCACGTTGGATTTGCTAAAGAAAAAAATAGAAGTCATCAGACCTGAATGTTCTTAACAAACTGCCTTTATTTATGAGCATCCCTGTCTCTGCACCTTCCTTCTCGTCTGACTTGAAATATGTTTTACTTCCTCTATTCCTCTGAACATTTTTTACCTATTATGTTTTTGGTGTTAGAGTTTGGAGGAGGGTTATTTTCTTTCTTTTTTACTGCAGTAAATGTATATGTAACAATTTTTTTCATTCATTCATAAATTATTCATTCATGTATATAATTTCATGACATTAGTTAAGTGCATCATGTTATTCAGTCATTATTATTATCCACTATCCATTTCCAAATTTTCTTATCACTCTGAACAGAAATTGAATGTCCCCTAAGCCATTAGTCTCTAGCTCCTGAGGATGTTCTGGTGACCTAGTGAGTAAGAAGTTGTGCTGTGAACTCAAAGGAACACGGTTTGAATCCACCAGCTGCTCCTCTAGTGAAAGATCTCTTATTATGGGATTTGCAGCCTCTGAAAACTCTGTGAAGGGTCAGCTATGAGTTGGCTTCAACTCAAAGGCAATAAATTAGTTAATAAATTACCCTCCCCCTAATAGTCATGATTGAACTTTGCTCTCTACTTAGGTATTTCCTGTAAGTAGGACCATGCACAAGGAAGAATTCAAGATACTAAAGAGTTGAATAGAAGATTTCAAAAGGCAACATGGGATGACAAAGCAAAATATTACAATGAAATGTGCAAGGAGTTGGAGTCAGAAAATCAAAAGGGCCGAACTCGCTCAGCATATCTTAAGCTCAAGGAACT
>NW_006399824.1:11960011-11966238 GCF_000299155.1 Elephantulus edwardii | reverse complement strand
GATTGATTCAGTGACTGGGATAATCGGGATGGGAGTGTCAAAGACAGTGCTATTGGCACAGGACAGAGCAGAGTTTAGGTCTTTTTTACATAGGGTCACTATGAGTCGCAAGCGACTCGACGGCACATAACAACAACAACAACAGGACCATACAAAGGTAGTTCTGGTAGCCTAATGGCAAAGATTTGTTCTGCCTGTCCAAAGGCATGTCATTTAAATCCACTAGTTCTCTGTGGAATAAAGATTGATAATCTCCTTTTGTGCAGTTTACAGCCTCTGAAAACCCACTGGAGGGTCAGCTGCACGTTGCTTCCTACTTGATGGTCCATAACAACAAGGATGACAGTACTTGTTTCTTTTGTAACTGACTCTTTTACTCAGTGTAATGTTTCCTTTATTCATCCATGTCACAGCATATGCCAGGATTTCATTTCTTGTTATTGTTGGGTAATATATGTATATAGCATCCTTTGCTTGTTTAGTGGACAAAGAGAGATCCTAAACCAAGTTCGAACTCTTAAATTGCAAAGCTCATTTCTGAAAATCTTAGGGCGTTTTCCCAAATGTAAATGCAGCATTTATACATTGTTTTAAAGATGAGCCATATAGAAAAGATTTAGCATGAGAGTAGGAATGTGGAAACCCTCTGTGATTTTGCTGTGGCAGTCTCTTTGTTGGCTGCAGAATAGCCATTCTCCCGCCCATCCCTTGCCAGCAGACCCAGATTTGTCCAGTTATCTTAGTGCTTCATGCACCAGAAGATCCTATTCCACTCATTACCTTTTACTGTGGCAGCAAATAACTCCAAAGGCACAGTGAATTAGGAAAACAAATATTTACTTCCTTTGCAAGTTACTTGAGGGCAAGTGATTGAATGCAGCTTTTCTGGGCTCAGCTCAGTTTTTAAGTGTCATCTTGCTTTGTGAGCAAAGCTGAAGAAGCAGCTTGTCTCATGACAGAAGACAAAAGCCTTAGGCAAGAAATTGGTGTGGGTGTGGAGCCAAGTAGAAGGAGGTGACAGAGCCAAATCGTACAAGGACATTTAAAGCTTCTGCTTACATCCAGTATGTGCCAGACTGTCATGCTCTTGACCAAAGCAATCCACACTTCTAAACCCATGGCCGTAGGCTGGAAGAGTACTTTCAACCTGTGGAGAAAGCATTACAAAATAATATGGAATTGGGTGTAGGAATATAACCCCAGTTCCCAGTCTAACATGATAATGATCCCATTCCCTTGGAATACAAAGTGCTGAGATTCGGGCCAAATGAGATTGGAGGGGAAGTTTCCTGGGGTTTCTGAGAAAGATAATGATATATGAATGGGTCAGACATTGTGCACTTGGAATGTATAAAGTTGTGTCCTGCTTCTTTGAGAAGTATTACGTATGTCATGTTGTATATATATCAACAGGGTAGATGCACTTTACTGCCCTACTTAAATGCTACCAATGTGCTCTTAACTGCTGAGGTCAGTTTGGCAGGCTTGCTTGTGCTTACTTGAACGGAAGAATCTTATACCAACCTCAGAGGAGATTAAATCATAGTCTGTGGTGGTGTTATGTGCTATTGAGTCAACTGCACCTCATCACAATCTGTAAACAGCAGATCTGAACCCCACCCTGTCCTGTGCCATCCTCACCATCTCAGACACACTTGAGCCCATTGTTACAGACACCATGTTAATCCATCTTGTGGGGTTTCCTCTCTTATTCTGATCCTCTACCTTTCCAAGCATGATGTCCTTTTCAAAGGACTGGACCCTTCTAACTGCATGCCCAAAATATGTGAAACAGAGTTGCCTCCAAGGAGCACCCTGGTTTTATTGTATCTGTTGCACTTTCACAGATCTGTTTATTATCTTGGAAGTCCATGGTTTGTTCAGTACTCTTCTCCAACACCATAACTCAAAGGCATCAATTCTTCTATCATTTTTAGCGATTTTCCAACTTTCATATGTGTAGCAAACAATTAAGAATGTCATGGCCTGGATAAAGCACACCATAGTCTTTTGAAGCTCCGTCTCACATAGTTTGGGCAAGTGTTCAGGAGGGACCAATGCATGAAGAAGAACATCCTGCTTGGAAGGGTAGAGGGACAGAATAGGAGTGGAAGACACAGAATGAAATAGAGTGACTCAGTGACTAGAGAAGTGAGATTAGATCTGTCGGAGACAATGAGATTGCCTCAAGATAGGGAAGGATTCAGAGCTGTTATATATAAGGCCACTGTGAGCCACTGGCAGCTCAATGTCACATAACAACAACAGTTTTTAAACTGACCTAATGACACTTCAGTACTTTAGAGAGGGTCCCAATAGCAGATTTTTCCCACTGCTAAACATCTCTTGATTTCATGGATTCGAATACACTTATTTCCCTAACCACTAATGTTTACATGTAAAAACTTATCACAGTGACACAGTTCTTTGTATAATCGTGTTTGTGCTTTTTCTTACTGTTTGTAGTTTATATTCACTGGTGGGTGTGTTTTTTCTTGTTAGGTTTCCCCTGTATTATGAACTTAAGATTGCTTTTGTCATATGGCTGCTCTCTCCCTATACCAAAGGAGCAAGTTTAATATATAGAAAATTTCTCCATCCACTTCTTTCTTCAAAGGAAAGGGTAAGATCTAGAAATTGTTTCCAAAAATAGTTTGCTAATTAAAAATATACAGTGCTGCATGCTTTATGCTATGTAATTAATGAAACTATGATCTTATGGAGGAAAGTCCTGGGGTTTTTATTAATCTGCTTGCTTACTTACTTCTTAATACTCTTTTTAAATGAAATTAATGTCAGTGACTTTCTTCCACACTCTGCCCTACAGGAGATTGATGATTACATTGTTCAAGCAAAGGAGCGAGGCTATGAGACTATGGTAAACTTTGGACGTCAAGGTTTAAACTTAGCAGCTACTGCTGCTGTCACCGCAGCCGTGAAGGTAATTTTTCATCTACTTTTTCTCTTAATCCAGTGTCCTATTAAGTCAACAGATAAAGAGAGGTGACTTTTTAAATTTCAGGTTATTGAGAGAATTTTGCTTTGTATTTATTTTTGTAATGCAGTGCAAGTAGATCATTTGGAAGACATTTTAACATTGTGCTTTCTCTAACTACTCGGTATTTTGCAATTATCTTTTAATTGATCACAAAATGAGAGCTAGCTAATAAATAAACCATACCTCAGAGTATCATTCTGTCATACTTTTCCTGCTGTATAACCTTAGTAATTTTAATACATTACCTTTAGTGAAAAGATGGTCATTCATTCTTTCTGTCTTTGGTGTTCTCTTTCTATATCTCTCTCGATGGCACTATCTTGGTAGGATTTCTGGCTTACTTCAGCACCTCTGCTTCAATCAATTTGAGGTAACTGATTAATCAAAATAAGGCATGAAAGAATTCTGTTCTTAAAACCTGAGATTTTCCTTAGCCAATTACTAATGTCACTTGTTGTATTTTCATAGCCAAGTTATCAAATGAATGCCTTCCATAAAATTTTGCATTATGGCTTTTGATTTCTTTTGCATGTAGTGATGAATGTGGTTTATTTTAAATAGATTTTGGGGTGTAGTATATGGGAAGAAGACAGATATTGAATCTAGAAAGTGCAGAGAGAATGTGACGTTTTAAATAGCGTTAGGCCATTATTTAACCTCTGTGTGCCTCCGTTACTCAGTGTGGGGGATAATATACCTAACTGTGATGGCGTAGTTAAAGCACAGTGCTTGCTTGCTTACAGTAGAAGCCTAATTCAAGGGAAAATTTCAGTTTGTTACTCTTGAGCTATGTTGACACTAATAATGTTCTAGCTTTCAAGTTAGGCTCTTTTAACTTGGTTATCTTGAAACTAAAACAATAGCATAGAAATAATGATTCTAGTTAAATGGTGCTTTTACATAACAGCGATAGTAAAGAAATGTGAATGAATAGCAATTCTTTAGAGTGTTTGGCTCAGTTAAAGCAATTAGTATGTTCCCAAAGGTGAGAATGTCAAAATATATGCCTAGCAGTTGTTCATTGACGATTAAATGGGAAGTCATTAGCTCACCATATAAAACATATATATTATTAATGGTGGTTAATTAGCAGCATTTTATTGTGGTATAGTTTGGCTATTCTTTGATTTTTATAACCTTTTTCTTGTATGGGAATGGCTTTATGAACACTTACTAAAATGGTAAATTTTCAGCTTTTTCAAAGTCTTTTCCATTTTAGAAGCAAATTATTTACTTATTGTTTCTTGCTTAATGAAAATAGAGAATAGATAAAATAGCAAAGAAATGAATTTACTTTATTTCCAGATCAGTCCCACCATAAAAGGGCCCTGCAAAGTCCCTCAAAAAATTAATACTATGGAGTGGAAAGGATTGACTAAGCATAGTTACTGGAATAGTCCAAACAACAGAAAAATAAGGGAGAATTCTTTAACCTTTCAGAGAGGAAAAAATGTCACATTCAAAAGAGAAAAATTGAGAGTGCTGTTAAAATTCTAAATAGTGACAATGTAATCCCTTGAACTTGTGTGAAAATGATTTTCACTCTGACGCTCTGTAACTCACCAAGCCCTATATCAGGTAGTGTCTTAGAATATCTACTTCTTAATTAAGGACCAACAAAGTCACAAAATGCACCACCCTTTGTTAAGCTAGAGATGACTGTGCCAAAATTAAGGATTAATCCAACCCATGCTGTGAGGGAAACGTGGTGGTGGAAAGGTGGGAGTATTCCCAGATGAGCTCAGGGCAGCCGTTCCTGAGTATGTCAGCCACAATTAGATGAAGTGGATAAAGGTATCAGGAGAGATTTGTCTGGGAAAAATAGAAAACTAAAGCATCTGGTGGGGTAGTCCATAGGCAGTTGCACTTTTAATCCAAAGATTGTACGTCTCTGGTATAGCCACTCTGTGGAAGATAAGCAATACCCTCCTGGGCAGTTTTACAGCCCCAGGAACCCAGTAAAGGGTAACTAGGAGTTGGTCTGACTCATAGCAACAATAACTTAATAAAAAGAGTATCTAACAGTTTAATAATGTGTGCAAACAATTTAAACCAATCAGTTCCCATACAATTAAAAGATCCATTGACTGTAAGTGGCTGGTCCTGATGCAGCTACACATCACCCTGAGCTCCATGAAAGATGCGTTCAAGACAGTATAGAAAAGGGAAAGAGATGACTGAAAAATTTAAGAAGCGAAAAAATAATTTTGGCTCTATTAAGTAGGGAGCAGCTTTTACATTCTTCATACTCAGAACATCACAGAACACTGACTATGAACTCAGCAGCAACTATGATTTTGCTCGTTTGGGAAGACAAAGGGAGATGGAAGAGAGCACAAAACCTAATTTCCCAACATGGGAAAAGAGAAGGTTCAACATGGTTGCATTTTCAAGGGTAGGGAGAAAAGAAGACGAAGAGCCTTTGCATTTTTATGTCAAGATTTTAGCATTATTTGTGTTTATAGTTTGAGAACTTTTGTTACATCCCACAGAAGGTGACTTCTGAAGTTTTTTTCCCATTTAAAAGCATCATTCAACATGATTCTATGAAGAAAAACTAAAGATTACATTTCCATTTGAAAAAAATGTTTAGAAAATTAATACATTTTTAGAACAATTCTTTAGGAAACATAATATCCAAATTGTCATTTTAACATTTTTTAAAAATTTATTATTAATTTCAATGAAAATTTACAGGCTTTGGATTTCCATTCATTCATTGTTGCACTTTTCTCCCCTTCCAACCCTCCCCTCAGGTCCACTCCATATGCAGCCTTCACTATGGACTCCTGTCATGACAAAAATATCTAATCTCATATTCCTTTTAAACAGTTTTCTCCCTCATCTGTTTCAATGCAGTATACATTATTGAACCCATCTTTCTCAGTCTCCTCCCAGCCCCGAGGTCATACCTGTTTTACAACAGTGGCACCATGCAGTATTTGTCCTTTTGTGACTGAGATATTTCACTTAGCATAATGTCTTTCAGGGTCACCCATTTTGAATAATACTGCATGAGTTTCTTGTTTTTCAATTCAGCGTAGTATTCCATTGTGTGAATATCCCACAGCTTCTCTATCCATTTGTTTGTTGAAGGGCACTTAGGTTGCTTCCAACTCCTTGCTATTGTAAAAAAAGCCATGATAAACATGGGTGTGCATATATCTGCTTGGATGTCAGTTATGGTCTCTTTAGGGTATATTCCCAGTAGTGGAATTTCTGGGTCAAA
>NW_006399824.1:11945825-11959536 GCF_000299155.1 Elephantulus edwardii | reverse complement strand
AGCAGAGCAGCTGGTGGATTTGAACCGCATACCTCTCGGATTTCAGTGCAGCTTCTTGCCACTAGGCCACCATGGCTTCCCTTTTTACTCTGTTGGAGAAGTTTTTGGATGTGCATAGGGATTTGATTCTTAGAAGGTCCCATTCATCTATTTTATTTTTCTCCTGGTTGTAGAGTCACTTTAACATTTAAATGTGGTTTATAAGTCTATCATTTTGTGACATACCCACATCATATGACATTTTATGGGATATATATTTTCTTTTGACTTGTGTTTACTTACATATTGGAGAATCACCAGTTCACATTGATTTCCCTTATATTCTTTCATTTTTATTTAATGTTGGGTGCCCAAATATTTAGCAGCCTACATATAATATATTCATTTATTTAGTCTAAAGCCTTATATGAGGCTTCAAATAGGATACAGCAGTGAAGAAGATTGATGCTATCTACTGTCAGCCTGTAGCTAACGTCTGTCGTCACTCACTGAAAATTTTATCTCTGGCTTTCTTCTTTTATTCATTGTTTACATATTTAATATCTTTAAAGTCAACTTCTCTACCCCAAAGACAGGTATCATAATTTTAGTATTAAAACCTTCTGAGGAAAAAAAATACCTTCTGAGGTACCATTGTAAAACAAACACATTTCTCCTCATTGGAATTCCTTTAGGAATTTCCATTTATACACACACACACACACACACACACACATACATATGTATATATACACAGATACACACACATGTGGTAATTATTTGATTACAGGATCATTCTAAATATACACTATTCCCATCACCAGGCAGGAATACTGACTTTCAGCTATCCTGGAGTCTGTTTTATTCACTGGAAATGTCATCACGTTAACACTCTTTGCCACAAAATTATGCTCTGCCTATTTTAAAGTAGATGAAATGAGTTTCGTCTGTGGAGATGTCAAAGCAAAACGTTGTTTCAAGAAGAGTCACTGAACCAGATAGTTCATTCTGAAGAGTAAATTGAAACTGAAATAGGAAATAGGTCAAGTTTAAGGAGAAAACCAGTAATACAACTTCATGATTATTTGCAATTTTTGCAATCTATATACTTTGTTAAAAATAACTTTCAGGCTAAAAATTAATGGACTCTTAGAATGACCTTTAAAGAAAGGTAATAGCCCTGATGAGGTTTCCCAGTTTGAACTACCTGAGCATGTTAAAGATGAAAACAGGAATCTAATCAGAACATTTATTACACTGTAAAGCAATTTTCTGAAAATGTTACTCAGTTCTCTGACCTCATTACCAGGCATCTGTTCACAAGGTCAGTGTACAAGTAAGTTTATTTTGGCTGAGCAAAGCATAAACACGTGAAGGACCTTCAAGGATTTTGCTGAGGATGTTCAACATTGCATAGCTTTTCACATGAGAAATGCAGGTAGTTTTTGTTCAGATGAGCAAAACTACGCTGGGTGAAGGGCAGATGAAGAAACACTATTAGCCCAATTAATCATCTTTGCTTTTTCTCTCTGCCTTTTCTTGGTGAATCCTTTAATATTCATTACTTTAAAAAAAAACCAATTATCACAGAAATTAGAGCCTTACAGGTAAAATTGCTAAAACTTAACTGACTTAAAATTACAGGAAATCCAGACATCTTGCTATCAGTTCTCATGGCTTTCTGTTTGTGAAAGGATTAGGGAATATCTAGCTAATAAGGAACATCCACTAAAACAGCATTTGCCCAAGGCAGTGGGAAAAAAAAATCTTACTATCCACCCTGTACTCTTGGGAGGCACTTCGCGTAAGGAACATTTGATTCTTCTTCAGTTGAATTACCCTGATAATTTCTTTGTAGCCTGAATTCTACCAGTCTACACTGAACAAAGTATTGCATTATCACCTATAAAAAGAAAGGGTAAACCTTATTTCTGAGCACTCTTGTGCTTCTCAAGCAGTGTTTCTTAACTGAGAGTAATTTTATCACCCAAAGGATATTTGACAATATCTGGAGACATTTTTGGTTGTCACAATAGTGGTGGGGGAGCTCTAGTGGCTTAGTAGTAAGAACCTGCACTACAATCCCAAAGGCACATGGTTCAAATCCACCAGCTGCTTCACAGGAGAAGGATACAGGGTCTCCTCCCATGTGATTTACTGCCTCTGGTGAAGGGTCAGCTACAAATCGGTTCCAGCTCTGCAGTACACAAAAACAACATACCAGTTGATGGATCAATCAACAGATATGTCTACACGTATAATTAACTTTGATGATGGGTTCTGAATATTTTTTATTATTCTCTATAGATACTTTTTTTTTTAAATGATCCTTAGTAGATAAATGTTGCTATAATAATCTTCAAAAGCACTAAAATATTCAGTAAATCCAAATATAGTCAGTTCTATTCTGGGCTTAATCATATTCATTGTCAAATGTCCATAGGGAAAAGAAGTTTGCCTGAAAATCTAGGAACTAGCCTTATCCCCCTTTTTATAACGTAACATGTTACAGATCAATAAGAAATATAACTTAATGGCTATTTATTATTGAACTGATTAACAAATTATTCTGCCAAGGAAAATTTGCTTACTGAAATGATTATAAAGCATTACTAGTTCTATGTTTTTAAATTCTTAATAATAATATGAAGAATGAAGGTTTTATGCAAAGATGCTCGTAAGCTCAATAAATTCTGCTTATTTCATGCAAAATATGATGTTAATGTGATGTTTCACTAGGAAATTAAGTGTTTAGAGAAAAGCAGAATTTGTAAAGTGTAAAGAGATTAAAATTAACCATGCATCCAAGGTCAGAGATGCTCTCCTTTTTATAGATGCCAGCCATGTACTCAGATATTTGAATAGACATTCAGATGTCCTAGTGCCCTTGGACACAAAGGCGCTCAGTATGGGGCTAGCTCCTAGAGGGGTTTTCAGCTGAAGAATCCTTACAGAGCTTGAATGTGTTAGATCTGGATCCAGCCCTCTTGCCTTGAAAGCCCACCTGGCCCCTGAGATTGTCAGTCCTGATAGTCAGTCTCAGCGGTGTTCTTGGTGCGTTCAAGCCACCTGAAATTCAGAAAAATTAAGAACACCTCTGCTGAAAACTATCAGGTTTAATTTAAAATATCCATGGAATGCTTTAATTACTTTTGTATTCTTATAATAATTTTACATTATTTCTTTTATTTTTTTTATTGAAATTGTAATGACAGTTTATAGAGACTTTGGATGTCCACTCATTCATTGTTGCACATTTTCCTCTCTGCACACCCTGCCTCCCGGTTGGTTTTTTTTCTTTCAAAAGTTAAAAAAAAAAACCCAAACTTTAATTATTATACAAGTCCACTCCCACCATGAAGCTCTTATGCTGGACTCTTGTCATGTAAATAGCAACTAATATATTCCTTTCAAACAATTCTCTCCCTCATCTGTTTCAGTGCATTATACACTATTTAAACCCTCTTTTCTTAGATTCCGCCCTAACCCCATTGTCAGTCCTGTTTTAGAACAGTCGCATTATGCAGTGTTTGTCCCTTTGTGACTGAAATATTTCACTCAGCATAATGTCCTTCAGGGTCACCCATTTTGTATAGTATTTCATGAGTTCCTTGGTTTTCAATGCAGCACAGTATTCCATTGTGTGAATATACCACAGCTTCTCTGTCCATTTGATTTTTTTTTCCCTTTAGGATCTAGTTTTATACACAGTGTACATAGAGTTCTGTAGAGAATCGGGTTTAAAATACTAGAATATTCTATTACCATGTTCATGGTAGCCATCATCCTCTTTTATTGGAGGATGACTTAGACTGCCATTCCCATACAAATTTTCCCCCTCAAACCTTTCCTCGTTCTCTTATCCTTTTGTTCTAATGTTGTATAAAACAAATAGGAGAAAACACTTAATGCAGTGTTAATTTAAAAAAACTTAAGTACATTTTTAGCGATTTATTGATAGCTGACTAGGATGCCTTATTTATACCCTCAAAGGAGAGAAATACTACTATTGTTGTTAGGTGCTGAGTTGGCCACAACCCGAAGTCATCTTACAACCTGGCCCTAGCCGGCACCCTCCTTGCAATCCCCATGCTCTTGCTGCAGTTACTGTGTCCATCTATCCTGTGGAAGGGCTTCCCCTCTTTTGCTGACTTTACTTTTCACAGCATGATGTCTTTTTTTCCAAGGACTGTTACCTCCTGAAAGCAAGCCCGAAGTGTACAAAATGGCGTTTCATCATCCTTGCCCCCTTGGTTACACTTTTTCCAAAACATATTTGTTGTTCCTTTGGTGCTCTGTGGTATAGTCAGTCCTCTTCACGGACACCTTTATCCAGAAGCATCAGCTCTTGTTTAGTCCTCCTTATTTATTTTATGATGTGACTAAGAGAACTAGATAGTACAAATATGAATAGAAATGGAATCAAGAGTTTTAATAATGCATCATGTTACTATACTGTAAGATCTTTGATTAATTTTATAATATTGAAGAATTGTTGGGCAGGGAAATCCCATCTATTGTACCTAAGCTTTCTTTTTTCAGATAATTTTTCACATATTTTTATCCACATCCATGTAACTGTAGTATTCATAAGTTAAATATTATGAATTAAAATTCCAGGGTAGAGGTATGTTTTTAATGTGAGGTTTTAAAAAGCCACTTAATATTATGTGGAAAAACTAGACCTGATGCCATTAAATTGGTCCCAACTCATGGTGACCCTGGAGGATAGTGTAGAGCTGCCCTATGTGTTTCCAAGACTATAATTTTTAGGGAAGCACACCTCTGACCTTATAGATAGCTGCTGAATGCTTAACCACTGCATTACTAGGGCTCCTTTAACATTGTGGAGGATCGGTGGCGTAGTCCCTAGGGAGCTGCACCAGTAAACCAAATGTGGTACCCGTGTGGTGGTTCAAATCCATCCGCAGCTCCACGAGAGAACAAGGAGCCCACATTATCCCGTGTGATTTACAACTGAAAACCAGCTGGAATGTCAGCTATGAGTCACTTCCGAATGAGTGGCAAAGAGTTAGTGTGTAAACATAATTCCCTTATTAATGACCCTTTTGTCCATTAGCTTTGTCCAAGAAAACAGACAATCTGGAGGGAATTGGTCTGCCTTTTGATGTGAATATTTTATAATTAACAATTCTCCTTTAAAGATTGGGTACTAACGCTTACAATACTACATTAACTATCCCTTCCTATATTAGTTCTGTTTTGGTCACATAGAAAAATAGACAACAGAAAATTTCTCAAAATGATAGTGGGTACTGTGATATTAGGGTCCAAAAAGAGGACCTTCGGCTTTTCCTTACGGTGCCTGGCCTTCCTTCCTTGAAGATAATACTTGAGGCCCTGAATGTGTAGAACTCTCTAATGGGAAAGAGTAATGAAAAAGGAGAAGCATAAAAAGGAAGTTTTACTTTATTATATAAACTCAGTATCATACAGTAGTACAGAGTGAGACAGATGGAGCCTAACGCTTGTCCCGCCTCTCTCATTTCTTAAAATGTGCACTGGAGGCAGAATATTCAAAGCACAACAGTGGAGCTAGTAATGGTGTATAAATTTATTGGTGAAATGTGCCCTAATTTATAGATTATCATCTTTAAAAGTAGCAAGGTTTATGAAAGACAGAATTATAAAACTAGACCAATTCTAATTCAATGGCACTTGGACTCATTTGCATTCTGAGATGTGTTTTCCTGAATGTAAGCAGGTTTGGGAGTTAGAGGGAGTCTTGGGCATTGCACCTGATGGGTAGATGGTATCAGGGCCACATATGCCATTTTCCTACTATCTGACAGTAGGAAAAAGGAATTGCTGAGAGGCAAACAGAGGGCACAGGAATACAAAAGAAGGACAAAGAAAATTACATTTCCCAGAAAGCCAGGCTTGCAACAAGCATTGGTGCTTTTAGTGTGACTCTAAAGTCTTCTGTTTAATAAGTAAATTATCTGATGAAGGAGGAATAAAGTATAATGTGTCATATCATGCCAAAAATATTTTTTAAATGTGTGATGTTTGACTGAGATATGATTTTTTAATTGATGATATATTATTGTTGTATATGCCATCAAGTTGGAACTGACCTGTAGCTCACCCTCCAGTAGGTTTTCAGAGACTATAAATTGCAAGAAACAGATTTCCTATCTTTCTTCTGAGAGTCAGCTTGTGGATTCTAAAGGCCTGCCTTTGGGTTGGCAGTGCACTGGAAATGTAGCCTATTGAAAATATGTTGTTGCTTCTTTGTACCATCAGGTCAGAACTGACCTATAACAGACTCACCAGCAGGCTTTCAGAGGCAGTATAATAGTGGAGGAGGAGATTGCCCATCTTTTCCCACAGATGAGCTGGTGGATTTGAACCACATGCCTTTGGGTTAGCAGCACAGCACCTTAGCACTAGGCCACCAGAGCTCCCTCCCTATTAGGAGTATAGACCCTTAAATACCTAAAATTCCAACTTTTTACACTGTACTGCTAACCAAAAGGTTGGTGGTTCAAATTCAAGTAGAGTTGCCTAGAAGAAAGGTCTGATGCTCTGCATCCAGTGAAAACCCTTTGGAGCACAGGTCTACTCAGACAGGTTCATGATGTGGCCGTGAATCCAGACAGCTTCTAGGCAACAGAGCTTTAATAATTCCTTTTCATAATTCAAAAAATGTGATAGAAATACAAAATTCCAGTGGGAAATGGCATCTAGTTTTGACATAATGCAGTATTCCTAATCCTGAGTAGTCGAAACAAGACCTTTTTCTTCAGTATACAATACATGTTGACTCTAATACTGTTAGGCCTTGAAATTTAGAGTTGAACCATTGTAGATGGGTTTCTACGGTAACATAACTAGAAGTAGTCATAAATCTCTGACAAGAAGAAATAATAAGCTAAGCGTAAAAACCTTTAGAAGAATATTTTTAATGTAGTTATAAATAAGAAATGAATCATCTATATGCTATGTAAATTTTTCAAAGTGGATAAATTTAGAAGTGATTTTTCCCCCTCTCTTTTTACAAAGCTTTATAATTTGGAGGAGAATATGTCATGTCTGAAGTTCAGAAACATACCTTAGAGAGAGAGCTACATACTGATGACACATTTTCTGCAGTGAACAGTGTTCTGTATCTGTATTGCCCAATACAGTGGATACTGGCCACATGCAGCTGATAAGCATTTGGAATACGGCTAGTGCAACTAAGAAACTGAATTTTTAATTTTAATTTAAATAGCCACATATGACTAGTAGCTATGATATTATTATAAAATGGCCTAAAGTCAAATTATATAGTAATGTATATGCCTTACTAGGTATGTCTGTTTATTAACTCAATAAACCACTTCCCCTAAAGCCCGCCCTGCCATTTGCATCAGGTCAACCAACTCATAGCTGACCCTCCAGCAGGTTTTCAGAGACTGTAAATCACACAGGAGCAGATTGCCCATCTGTCTTCTTCAAGCAAGTGGTAGGTTCACATTGCCTGCCTTTGGGTTGGCAGTGCAACTCCTTACCCACTAGGCAACTAGAACTCCTTAATAACAGAATGTCATTTTATAGCCAGGATTCTCTGGCCCTTAAGTTTTTTGCCTTGTCTGAGTAGAGCCATTATCACTCTTGACTTTAATTAGTTCTAGAATGGTGTCTGGTGTACTTTAAAAGGTCCTTCTAAAGTATAAATTTAAGCCCTAATGTACTAGTTCCAGGAGAAAGCAAAATTATGGATGCTATTTGCTCTAAAGATAAGCTTATCACAAGTGCTTTACACCTTCAAATTATGTTTAATGCTGTAATGTTTAAAGGTGAAATGTACTAGTTTGTACAATTTACTTTGAAAATACATAAAAAATAAAATGGGTTGTTGGTGAGCTGGGAGGTTGAAAAGATATGTGCTGAGACAAATAGGGCAAAATGTCCCGTTCAGTTTTTCTGAGAATTCCATGATAAACTGAGAAAGTACATAAATAGTTACATTTACGCATGTTAAATGTTTTAAAGTATCTTTTTTTTCTTTTTCTTTTCTTGAATCTGTCACTTCTCTGCTAAATAGAGCCAAGGAGCAATAACTGAACGTTTAAGAAGTTTCAGTATGCATGACTTAACAGCCATTCAAGGTGATGAGCCAGTAGGGCAGAAACCTTACCAACCTCTGCCAGACGCAAGAAAGAAAAGTAAACCAGCACCCAGTGAATCAGCAGGTATGCTTGGTTGTTGAAATATGTATACATCAAACTGACCCCCAGCTCGTGGTCCTCCGTACACAAAAGGACCAATCCGTTGTGATCTATAGGATTTTGACTGCTAGTTTTTAAAAACTACTTGCCAGGCCTTTCTTCCTAGTCTTTTAGTATGATCTCTCTGATGAAACCTGGTCATCATCTTTGCCATTCCTTTGGTAGCTGCACTCAGGGTACATTGACTAGCATTTGAACCCAAGTCTCCTTCTCTAAAGATGAGAATTCTACCAAATGATGATGAGAACCACCAAAATTTAATTTTGTTTTTATAATTGTGCTGGCTGGTCAAGGCAGAAAATTCAGGTGATTAATTCATGGGAACTTAAGAAGATAAAGAATGTTAAGAAACTCATACATGCTGACTCTGTTTGAAAATAGGATTAATCAAGTGAGGAATGTGTTGAAGTGACACTTTCATTCAAGCACTAACTTGTAGGTATATTCCAGTATAAATTAGCAATGTGTTATAATTGATTTGTTCTAACATGGTAACTGTCTGAATGTGGTTGGTAGGCCTAATTTACTTCTGAGCATATATTCCCAGTTCGACACTCTTTCTTTACATTTTTTCCTAATTGTGGTTGTATTTACCTTTTCCTGACCCAGAGATAAGACAACTAAGAAAGGAGCAGTAATGTCATGTGCTGCCATTAATTTTTAAAAGTTCTGAGGGTAAATACCACCATCTCTGCATTTCCACTATTAATTTTGACCTATCATCAATACTCTAGCTGCTCATACTGGGTGGTTTCATCTAAGCAGTTAAACCTTCTTTATTGTAAATGCCATGAATAAATAAAGATACTGACTTACAACTTAAAGGATTTTAAGATCACAAAAGATGACTCAGTTTGGAAAATGGGATTAATCGAATGGGAATGTGTTGAAATTACATACTTGAGTTCAAGAACAAACTTGTACCTATATTCTAGTGTACATTATAAGCATGTCATAATTGGTGTGTTCTGAAATAATAACAGACTGATTCTGCTCCCTACTCTTTCTTAATTTCTACTCTAAAGGTCTGGGAGCACAAAACAACTATACCTGTCCAATTTGCAATGAAAAGTTTTTATGTTATTATGACAACAAGAAGCAGATTATCATCTCTTCATAGTTTGCTTGTTGTTGTTGTTCTTTGCTATTGACAGAAGCAAGTCACAGCTGATCTACCCTCCAGTGGGTTTTCAGAGGCTATGAATCTTAAGGGAGGAGACTGCCCATCTCTCTCCCTCAGGGTAGCTGGTGAATTCAGACCACTTGTCTTTGTGTTGACAGCACAACTTTTAACCCACTAGGCCACCAGAACTTCCTATAGTTTGCTTAGTGGGTCTCAAAATATCTGTGTCCTGTTGTTATGTGCTGTGGAGTTGGAACTGACCCATAGCTGACACTCCTGCAGGTTTTCAGAGGCAGTAAATCACTTGGCATTTGTCTCCCAAGGAGCAGCTGGTAGATTTGAACTGTGTATCTTTGGGATGGCAGCATAGCTTCTTAGCACTGGGCCACCAGAGTTCCCTGTTTATGTCCTAGTAGAACAAATTCATAAACCTTTTACAGAGTGTGTTTTTCTTGATATGTAGGAAGTCTGTCCTGGCCTTCTCATGAATCTGGAAACCTTTCAGATTATCTCAGAATGCACCAGTTATACTACTTTATCTTCATTAAAGGAAAATTTCAAACTTAACAGAGTCTTATAACCTCATTCCCTTCTTCTTTGTTTTGTTTTTTTGTTTGTTTGTTTGTTTGTTTGTTTTTGTTTTTTTAATTCTTTTTAATTTTCGTGGAGGTTTACGGAACAAATCCGTTCTCCACTGAACCCTTCACGCACATTTGGTTTTTTTGACATTAATTGCAGTAACCACAATGTTTCCACTTCCCTGTGAGTTTTGTTTCCATTAATCCTTCTATCTGCTCCTTGCAGCTTTCTGAACTTTATCCCCGGGCAGCTGCTGTCCTTTTGAATCCTGTGTGGTTGATTGCTCTAAAGAGTGGGTACTTCCTGGTATTATTGTTCACCTTCTAGACCTACCTATCTGTTACTGGGGTAGGAAGAGAACCACTGAGAGTGATTCAGGGCCATAGTCTACGGGTTACACTAGCCTCTATCAGACCAGTACCCAGGCCATTTTTATGCTTTTGATTTTTGTTCCACATTTTTACCCACTCTATCCAGACCTCCTCTCACCGCCACCTTCACAGCCTATCCAGTGTTCTGCTTGTCTTAGATGTGGTTACATGTCTTCCTCTCTCTAAATCCGCAGGCTGTGGTTCCTCTCTCTAAATCCGCAGGCTGTGGTTCACAAAGTGTGAGCTCCAGATCAGCATCATAAGCATCTCTGGGTAATTTGTTAGAAATGCAGCTTCTCAGCCCAGCCGCAACCCAAAAACCAAACACACTACCATCAAGTCAGTTACGACTGCAGTGGTTGAACAGCACCTACAGTTTCATAGGCTGTAAATCCGTAGGGAAGCAGGCTGCCTCGTCATTCTCCCTTGGAACAGCTGGTGGGTTCAAAAACACTGACCTTCTGGTTAGCTGCCAAATTCTTTAATCACTACACCACTGAAATAGAAACTTGGGATGTGGGACTATAGCAATCTGTGTGTTAGCAAGTACTCCAAGTGACTCTGATAGGTGCTAAAATTTGAGAACAACTGTTTGAGGGATAGGAGAGTTCTTCCTGAATCCCAGGCTCTTCCTCTCAGACTTCCTGACTTGCACCAATGTGGCAGCCTGCGTGTTTGCACCCTGGCTCACATTAAGGCTTTGTTAGCACACCCACACGATCTCTCCTGACCTTCCTGATGCTGGGTATTCCCTTTGACTAACATCTGTCATCACAGTCTGCAGTGTTTCTAGTTATGGCAGCCTGTCTGGCTGAGTTTTATCTCAGCAGCTGCAACATCTCCATCAGCTCCCTGCAGTGAATAGTAGTGGATTTTTTAGTTGTTTTTTTTTCTGTACTGCAAAGAAAGTCAGTTCTTACTCAGGGCGATGCCGCGTGTTATTGAGGCAAGCTGCTCCATAGTGTTTTTTTGCTGTAACAGTAGCATAAGCAGATCATCATACCTTTCTTCCATGGCCCCACTGAGTGTATCTAACCCCCCAGACTTTACGTTAGTAGCCCAGTGCAAACTGTTTCACCACACAGAGACATAACTAGCCCGAATTTCTGTTATCTTTGGGTCTTATTTAGGTTACCTTGAGGTGCAAATGGTTAAATACTGAGCTAGTGAATCTACCCAGGGGTGCCTTAGAAGAAAGGTATACCAGTGTGCCTGCAAAAAGGTCACAGCCATTGAAAACACCAAGCTGGTTTAACATGTTTCTACTCTTAACACATATGGAATCACCAGAGTTGGAATTGGCAGGATAGTAACTGGTTTGATTTGGTTGAGTCTTCCTCAACCCCTGTCATTCCCAGTCTTGACCAAAGATAAGGTACACAGAGGCTTAAAACCTCAACTCCTCATTTAAACCACAGAAGCAGATGACCCACTAGATCACACAGTGCTACTAGGAAGGACTGTTTAGAATTCATGAATAGGACACAGAATGAAAAGACTTCACTATGTACCTATAGGCTTTTTCTTTCTTTCTTATTTTTAATAAGATGAACATATTACAGACACAGGGAACTCTGGTGGCCTAGGGGTAAGAAGCTGCAATGCAGGAGTTCTGGTGGCCTAGTGGCAAGAAGCTGTGCTGCGATCCTTAGGGCACGTTGTTCGAATCTACCAGATGCTCCACTGGAGAAGGAGGGGCAGTCTCCTCCTGTACCATTTGGATCCGGTTTGACAGTACACATACACAAAAATAATAAAATTTTTTAAAAAAGAAGTTGCACTGCAGTCCCAAGGACATGCAGTTCAAATCCACCAGTTGGGAAAAGGATGAGGGAAAAGGATGAGCATTCTCCTTCTATGCAATTTACTGCCTCTGAAAACTGGAGGGTCAGCTATGAGTTGGTTCTGACTCAGTGGTATACAACAACAACAATATTACCTACACAAATAGATTTTTTAATTTAACTCTGAAAATGCATAATAAAATTCAAAATGACCAGAGACCAACTAATGGTGGAAGTGAGTAATCACCCTCATCTGGAATAGAGCAATGGGTAAAGATTAATCATGAAGAGCAGGGGACACATGCCCAGATAGGAAAAGGTGTACTGGCCAACTGGAACTATGTAAAGGATAGAGGGAGCTAGTGCTACCTCGCAGCTTTTCACCCAAATGTGCTGTTCTAACAACAGGTAATATTCAAACAGGGTATGGAATTCCACAGAAAGACAGAGAGGAGAAAACAGACGAGGAGAATGGGCCATACTCAGATGACGAGATGTTAACACATAAAGGACTTCGAAGATCGCAAAGCATGAAATCCGTGAAAACTGTCAAAGGCCGAAAAGAGGTTAGTAGAGCATCAAGTTGTCTTCCTAATGATAGGTATTCAGGGATTTCCCTGCTGTATTATCATGGATGGTAATGATCAGCATGAGGGATTGGAATGATGGAGGAGCAGATCAGATGAATTAAGATTCAGATCAGATGAATTAAGATCAGCTGAGATTTTTTAAATGATAAATTCCTAGACTCCTGTGATGAGTAGAGCACGGTGTTCCCATATAACAGATAATCTGTTTTTGTGAATGCCCAGTTCTAGCTTTAGTCATAAACTAGGAAAGAAACAGGCAAAAGTCATTGCTTTAAATGAAAGAATGTATTATGCATAATGTATGCACATAAAAAACAATGTATATGAATGATAAAAATATTTTTTAAGTCATGATATATAGAGTTGCTGTGTACTAACATAACAGTACATTAGGATTAAGTAATAAAAGTTTACCCAAAGAAATACACTGTCTTTGGGCACAGAAGGCAGAGCAGAATTTTGAATGACCGTAGACCCTTAGGTTCCATGTCTGTTACCAGTGTCCTAAGCAAAGCATAGATAGTAACAGTTCATGTTTTTACTCATTATTAATAGTAAGAATCTGCATTATCTTTTCCACGTGATACCAGCTACATTTTTATAAGGACATAAGCAATACTGTGTTTTGACTACAAATGGAAAGATAATCCATTCTTTTTTTAAAATATATTTTGTTGTTGTTGTTATTGAAAATATACAAAGCAAAACATACACCAGTTCAAGCAATCCTGTGACACCAATCTTAAGGTTGTGAGCCATTTTTATTCTTCATGGAGTTATTCATTGTCTATTTAATATTCTCTCTCTCTCTCTCTCTCTCTCTTTCTCTCTTTAGATTTCAGTCTTAAATTTTGAGTTGTTCTTGTCAGTTTCATCCTAGATGCTGCTGTTGTTGTTGTTGTTGTTGTTATGTACCATTAAGACAAAATTAACTCATGGCTAACCCTCTAGTCAGCTTCAGCAGTAGTAAGTAAATCACACAAATCATCTTTCTCCCATGGAGCAGCTGTTAGATTCAAACCAAATGTTGGAAGCACAATTTCTTACA
>NW_006399824.1:11911959-11945275 GCF_000299155.1 Elephantulus edwardii | reverse complement strand
GCACCAAATAATATTTGCAAGACAAATATTTTAAGAAAATTACTGTGATTATAATACCATACTCAGTTAATTGTGTCATTTGTATTAACATATTTTTTTTTCCTTAGGTGCGGTATGGGTCACTGAAATACAAAGTGAAGAAGAGACCGCAGGTGTATTTTTAGCCATCTGCCCTTCAAGTACTCTGAAGAAGAATTACACTAATACATCAACTTCATTTTCAAATATTATGTATTCAAGATTTACATATTAAAAGAATCCTTTAAACTGTGTGGTGATAGGGTTTCCTTTCAGCAATTTAAATAGTTTTTATTTCTTTAACAATCACTTCCAAATCTTAACTACTAAAGATAGTTAGGTAAAGTTTATTAATATTTACATCAGGAGTTGTCAAAATGCATGTTGCCTGTTTTAAATTCACCAACAACATTGAGTGCCTAGGATCTAAGAAGAAAAACAAACCCACAATATACTTGAAAAAGAGTTTGTTTTGTTGTGGGTTTTTTTGGTTCAGGATACATCAGCCTTTGTGGTATTGTTTTGTTTTTACCTCTATTTATGTTATATACATGTGGACAGTAATTAAATAAAACCATCAGTAATATAATATGACAGGGGCATACTGTAAGATGATAAAGTATGTTTTGTGTATTCCTTGACTTTTTAGCTTTATAAATGCTTTCTAGTTTTTTCCACCATCAATGGAAAAATTTAAAATATTCAGAAACCAGGTATCCACATAGCACTTTTTTATTCTCAAATAGTTTTTGCACACTTGAAAATTGTTTACTTACATTATGGCTGTACATTTTAAGTTTTACTGACACTATCTTATTGTTTATCACAGTCAGACATGTCACATTTATGCCTTGAATTACATCATCTCTTATGGGTTTCATTTATTGAATTTGTTTTATTTTAATAATATGAAAAATAAGGCAAATTTGTTTTTGCACTTTTTAATTACTTTTTTTTACAAATAGGTAATTATTTTCAATATTAGCCAATTTCCCATACTTTGCTATAATAGTTGAATTTAGCATATGTTGTTAGCATTGGTTAGTTACATTTTTGGCTTTCTAATGGTAGCTTTTGAAATAGTCAGAAACTGGTATAGCGCTGAAGTCCTCTAGTTCATGAAATTATCCAGCAGCTGATCCACTTGACAAGCTTGGCGTTAGATATACTACTAGTTTATAAATCTGGCATTGCTTAGCATACTTTGAATCTATTCTTTCCTGGCTGAAATAGTTTCCTGATGAGAAGTGCCAATGCAAAATGCATATTAGAAATGATTAGAAAAATAGATGCCTTTTAATCAAAAGGATTCTGAGTTACTCGATTTTGACACTTGTAGGTTTAACTGATAACTATACATTATGAATCCTAAGTTAATACGTTTGTGGTGATGGTTTTAGTGATCAGTAACCAAATTTATACAGTTAAACTTATGCATACCATTTACTTAGCTCTTCTACTTGTTTTTCAAAAAGAAAATAAAAAAGGAAAAAGATTTATGGGATCTTGGGTCTTACTGCTTAAGAAATGAAGCCAGCTGGTAATGTATATTCAGGACCTCTTCAGAGTATTGACTGAGAAGAGAATGTTTACTCAGGAGTACCTTGGCATAGAATCTACTAGACAGCAACTGTTTATTTCATTTTATTTAGTGTAATTCATACACTGCCTCTTGATATTAGCTTTTAAATATTTTCTAGATTATCTTATTCTTGATATGTAACACCAAATAAAAATTCATTCCACTTCTTTTCCCCTAAACTTTAACTCTGAATATTTTTCATCTACTTTACCTGGACAAATGTTAACCTTTATTTTGGGGGCAACTCTTTGATTTCTGTTAGTAATTCCTATAAATATTCTTTATAAAATCTAGAAGAGGATGTTATTTTGAGTTGGTAGATCTAGTCCTCTCAGTAAGGGCCTCTTGAGTGGTACAAACTGCTAAGGCACTCAGCTTCCACCCAGAAAGTTTGGAGGTTCAAGTCTACCAAAAGACACCATAAAAGAAAGGCCTAGGGATCTGCTTTTTTGGAAAAAAAAATTACTGCAAACCCTCTGAGTACAGCTCTACTCTGGCACACATGGCATCACAGTGGTTCAAAGTCTACTCCATGGCTGCTGGCTTTTTTTTTTAACTCAATGTAAATGCAAGCTGGCACGCAGACTTTTCTGTTAAAAAAAAAAAAGCCTTATGATCTCAGATTGCCTGGTAAAATCATGAGAGTGGTTCTGTACCACTCTCTGTAGGGGTTGATTTACACAATTTTGTCTTTTTTTCAAGTTTCATCTCAGTATCAAACCTTTAATTACAGTATATTCATGAATGCTGTTTCCAATTGGAGCAATTATACCTCTACACTTATAGAATCAAAATGTTAAATACAACCCCAGCCAAGCAGAGGTAGTGCAAGTCCTGTTTAACCGTACTCATTCATACTTCACAGTGCTTCCTTTGAAAAATTTCTGCTGTGACATCCTTATCCTCATGTGATGTCACCATGATGTCCTATCCTATCATTTCCTCCTCCTCTACAGTATTTTTATTCTTTCCTCTTACATATGTTTTAACATGTTGTTTCCTTTGTACTTTATGTCATAACCTTATATACTTCATTTTGTGTCATGCTAGGGCAGTCCTTTTGCCTTCCTCTGCTTTTAGGTCTTTTTTAAAAAAAATGTAATACTTCACCAAAGCAACAGTGCCTACTTTCCCTTCACCACTTCTTGCTTGGTCAGCAGATTCACAAGCCTGTTGATGACACTATCTGGTTGCCAGAAACTGTAACACGTGTTTTTTCTTTTAATTCATATTCACAATTTGTAGCTGTTTCTAGAGTTTGTTTAGAAGTTAGAAGCAATTGACTCTTTACTCTGGCATGTTCATTTTGGTATTAAAATAAGCCTTAATGCTAAGTATGGAAACTCATATAGGTCCTTTGTAAGGTCCCCACACACAGTTCACTGTGTATCTGGATTTTGGAATGTAATACTGCCAGCATTTTTAAAATAATAAATACTTGACTATACACATTGATAGAACAAAATTGTTAAAGTGTTTTTTCAGGGAGCTTAAATCTATATATCACCACCAAAGATTTCTGCAGTATTATACAGCATGTAAATATTCCAAATTTATGTGTAAGCTGATTAGGTAAAATGGTGTTTTTCTACTCCTTTTTCCTAAAATAATAGTTTATGCTTTTGGAAAATGCTTAACCTTTTATGCTTTTGGGGGAAAAGGCAATAATGTATTAAATGTCATTAATTTATATTCTTAATTGGGATGGACTAAATTTTCATTTTAATTGTTTTTTTATCAGGAGAATGTAGGGGTTACAATTTCCTCTGTTTTCTTTGGTGTTGGTAATTCATTTGCAGAGCAATAAGATAACATTTTGAGAAATTACTGTATATTTCTAACTTAGTAAAACAAGATTAGAGTTTTCTGGAGAAAAGTACAGTACTTTGCAGATAATGTGTATATATTAACTCTCTTTTTTAAACCTGACCATGACTTAACATTTTCTCTTCTAAGATCTTTTAAATCTGTTTACTGATTAAGAGAAACCAGTTTTACATATTGTTAATCCCTTTGTAATGGTTATCTTTAAACCCAGAATGTGGGCAATTTTACAAATGTGGTTTTTTGAAAACGTTATTATAAAAATAAACTCATTTTCTTAGTGGCAACTTGGTTTGCTTTAGTATTTTCCTTATATCAGTACATTCGTTGAATTCTATTACTATTATTTATGATTGATATAATCTTTATTTTTTTAATTTACAAATTTAAATACATTGTTTTCAAGAACAGATTCTTCCAATTTCCCCCCCCCATCAAATTGTACAACTCCATGACTAATTCCCCCCTCTCCCTGCACATCCGCATCCCTCTGCTTCCCCCACCCCTTGGATCCTTACATTCATTCTACAATAATGATTTTATACAATACTGTCCTTGTGGGACTGAGTTAGTTCACTTAGCATAATGCTCTCCAGTCCCTTCTACATTAGATAATAATTTATAAAATCATTGCTCCTGTGTGTTGCATATTGAAAGGGAAATTATCAAATTTATTTGGAGAGGTAAGAGACCTCAAAAATAAGCAAAATATGTCTGAGAAACAAAAATGAGGTGGGAGGCATAGCACTCCCTGTCCTCAAAACCTACTACACAGTAGAAGTAACCAAATCAGTATGGTACTGGTACAATGACGGGCACAAAGACCAGTGAAACAGAATTAAGAACCCAGAAATAGACCCAGCTATCTATGGTCAACTGATATTTGAAAAGGAAATCAAAACTATCAGATGGGGAAATGACGACATCTTGATATCTTGATTGTTCTTGTGTACAACCAACCCATAGCGGACCCTCCAGCAGGTTTTCAGAGACAGTAAATCACACAGGAAGAGATTGTCTTTCCTTCTCCCACAGAGCAGCTGGTGAATTCAAACTGCGTACCTGTATTGATTAGTTAATGAGAAACATATGCACAAACTTAAGTGCTAACTATAAAATCATATATATTCTGGAACATTAATCCATAAGATCACGAAAGAAACAATGAATTGTTAAATTTCAGTGTTAGAAATGAAAGACGGGGATCCGTCTTTCCATTTGCCTATCTCAGAATTGTCTGGGTTTCCATCTCTTTTAAAGGCAGATGTTTAACTTCCTCATACTCAGACTTTAGGGAGAAATCCTGTCCGTCGCAAAATTTCTTTGCATTACTTGCTTATGATATAATGAATGCTAAAAGTATTTGCAGGTGGTGTTTAAAATGGATTTGCATTTTCATTTTTATTATGCAGTAAATCCTTGTGATGGTTCTAAGTTAGAAATTTCAATTAAAAACTCAAAAGTGTCCCATTGAAGATGTGAACCATGATGTTGCAAGTTACACAGTAAGTGGCTCATTGTTCTTGAGAAAGATTCATTGGACGAAAGTCATGTCAGAGGTTGATTCATTGTTCCCCGGAAAGCATTCCGCACGCTCCTACCTACCCATCAATATTCTAGCCTTGAAACACTCTCCGTATGGTCTGGCTCTGGTAATGCCTTTTAAATTGCTTTTTATAAGATAATGCTCTGAACTGAATTTTTAAAGCACAAGATTGATAATTGTAAGTGCAGGTTAGTAAGGTTGTACTCAACAAAAACTGGACCATTGTGTTCACTCTTTGTCTGATCACCTGGCAATCCTAGTTTTCATCTTTTATTTAAACACCTGGCAGTCCCAGTTTAAAGGGAAGCCGGGGGAGGGGGGGGGGCTGGGAAGGAAAGCCAAAAGTTTTTACTTTGTGTGCAAATCAAATTAATATAGACCTTCCCCCCCCCCGCCCCATTTTAAACTATTGAATGTCTGTACAGTATACTCTTGGTTTCTGTGCAGTTGTTGTTCAGTGTCATCAAATTGAGTACAACTCATAGAAGCCCTATGAACAACATATCTGAACCCTGTCCTGTCCAGTGCCATCCTCACAATCTCTGACACACTCAAGCCCATTGCTGCAGTCACTCTGACAATCCACCTGGTTGAGGATTGATCTTCCTTTCCTTTGTGGTCCCTTTACCTTCCAAGCACGATATCTCTCTCTAAGGAAATATCTCTCCTCCCAGTATACTCGCAATATGTGAGATAAAGCTTTATCATCTTTATTTCCAAGGAGCACTCTGGCTGTGCTTTCTCCAGAACATCCCTGTTTGTTCTTTTGGCAGTCCATGAGATGCTCTTTGGCACTCTTCTTCAACACCACAGCTCTGAGGCATCAATTCTGTCATCCTTACTGGCTTTCCAGCCCTCAGATGCATAGCAAGTGACTGAAAAGACCATGGCCTGAATCAGGTACACCTTAATCCTCAAATTGACATCACTGCTCCTCCTTAATTTGGGAGAGGTCCCCTGACTACAGACTTTCCCATTGCAATATGTCTCCTGACTGCTGGTACCAAGTGATTGATTGTGGATCCATGTAAGATGAATACCTACATCCAAATAGGATAACATAGCAATTAAGAGAAATAATTTACAAGAATTTAAAAAGTAGAGTTGTAAAACAACCCAGTGGTAGATGAAATTTCCTCCAGGGCTTAACCATAAATGGCATAGCTGAGCCTCTACATCTTGTGGTTCCTAACCTCTACACTATAAAGACAAAGTGCTAGTCTATAGTCCTTTTATTGTAAGAACCACCTTCCCTCTGTAACTTGATTTGTGCCTTCTAATAGTGGAATATTATTGCTCGGAATAGTATTGCTTTTTAATTTTTGACTCATGTACTTTTAACATGTTAGTTAAATTTGTATCTTCTAGGCTGCAAAAAGTAGATTTTTTGTCATCATTTCAATCTTTGTATTATTTATGCTTTAGTTTCTTCTAGGTTATTGAATAATTTAGTTTCTCTAAGAACATTTTTTTATATCATGAATCCCTTCTTTCCCTTGCACCCAATACATTAGCTTTGGCTTTTTCCAAATATATACTAAATCTCTGCTCATTCACTCACTTCTCTAGTTCAAATTGTATCACCTCTCACCCAGAGTTTGTTGTTGGTAGATGCTGTGATTTGGCCTTGACTTATAGTAAGTAACCCCGTGAACAACAGATCTGAACTCTGACCTATCCTGTGCCTCCTCATCCTCACTGATGTACTCAAACTTATTTATTAGTCACTGTTGAAATAACTTATTTCCAGAAGACTTTATTGAAACCTTACATTTTAATGACTCTGCAAATTTTTCAAAGTGACTCTTCCCCTTGGGTCTAATAGGATTAGCACCGATGACTATCTTTGTAACTGGGAAAGAATTCTTTAAAAGATTGTGGAAGGTAGAGAAGAATGAGTAGTTTTGAGTATTGTAGCTGGTTGTTGTTGTCATGGGAGTCAGTCGCCTGCAACTCATAGCAACCCTACATACAACAGCTCTGAAGCCTGCCCTGTCCTGAGCCAGTCTCACTGACTCCAACACCCTTACCCCCCATTGCCTTAGTTACTGTGTTCCCAGGGTCTTCCTCTCATGCACTGTTCATCCAAAGTATGTGAGATGGAGCTTCAAAATCATAGCCTCCAAGGAAAAACTTGGTTTCACCCTCCCCAAGACGGACCTGTTTGTTATTTTGGTGGTCCATAGTATATTCAAGACTCTTCTCCAGCACCACAACTCGAAAGCATCATTTCTTCTGTCATTCTTAGTCATTGTTTACCTTTCTGATGCAAAAGCAAAGGCTTTTTGACTGTGTGAATCCCTATGAATTATGTTAATTTTTAGAAAAATGAGAGTCTCAGATCATTTGATTGTGCTTGAGCAAAACCTATATGTGGACCACAAAGCAGTCCTCAGAAGAGAGCAAGGAAACTGCATGGTTCAAAGTCAGGAAGGGAGTACATCAGGGATGCATTCTGTCTCCACACCTTTTCAAACTATATGCAGAACAGATCATTCAGGAATCTGGGCTTTATGAGGAGGAATGTGGCATCAGGATTAGAAGATTTATCAACAACCTGCGTTATGCAGATGACACAGCCTTGCTTGCTGTAACTGAAGTGGACCTGAAGCACATGCTGCAAAACATCAAGGACTGTAGTCTTCAATATGGATTGAATTTCAACATCAGGAAGACAAAGATTCTCACCACTGGGCCAACTGGCAGCACCATGATAGATGGAGAAAAGATTGAAGTGGTTTAACAATTACAGCTTGTTTGGTTCCACAAGCAACACTCTTGGAACCAGCAGTCAGGAAATCAAAAGAAGAATTGCATTAGGTAAATCTGCTGTCAGGCACCTTTCCAGAGTACTGAGAAGTAACCATGTCAGATCATGATCTTTGCACCTGATCTAGATCATGATCTTCGCAATTACTTGCTATGCATGGATTGTAGCTGGAGTACCCCTCATATATAATAATCTTCAAGTGTAGAGTCAGAACCAACCCACAGCTGACCCTCCGACAGGTTTTCAGAGGAAGTTAATCACATAGGAGGAGTTTGCCCATCCTTCTCTCCTGGAGCAGCCGGTGACCTCAAACTGCATGCCTTCGGGATTGCAGCACAGCTTTTTGCCACTAGACCACCAGAGCTCCATAAATATGAACAGTGAAACAGAAATCCAGGGCTTTTCTATGCAAGCAAAGAGAAGTTTATTAGAGAAAATAACTCACTCTATAAAAGAATTATTTGGGCTTATAAAGATTAGGTGAAAATAGGTTTGCTGTTTATTTATAAGAAAAGGGTGAAGGATTCTGGGAAATGGCCCGAGTAAGAAGAGGTTATGATAATTAAGTATGAGAGGAGTTGCACCTTCACTGTTGCAGACACTTCTGAGTCAAGAGACATGACTTTGGAATGGTGAACAGGCATCCTGTAGAAAGTATTACTTCCTGCTTGGGAATGTCAGCTTTATGTCAACTGTGGTGTTTCTGCTCATGCTCCTAGAACTAATTCAAACTGGTTTACTTCAGACCAGGTTTTTAGAAAGTTAACCTATAGAGAATAATTCTTTATAACAAGGAAGAAATAACAATCACCAGATGTTGATGGCAAGTACATGAGCTTGGGAGGGGCTCAGGGGTGAAGTCCCAAGGTGACACTTAGTGTCCCTTATCTCTCTCAATCTCAGGATCACTTTTGGAAGAGAAAAGTATGACAGAGATTAGAGCCAGCTGTGTAATGAGAGGAGTTGAAGAAGCCAGAGTAGAGTTTCTGCCTGATTCTAATGTGTTTTGAAGTGACTATCTCAAAATGTGGAAAACTGTTTAGGACATATATGGGAATATCTTCTGCCCTGATGCTAGGTCCATTTTAAATGACTCTAAATGTGACTTCTATCTATGATAATAGATAATGATGATACCAGAAGTCAATAGTAGTTGGCTTTAAAATTAAATTTCAGAAGATACTGTTTATCTTAATATACAAACTCTTGAACTTCATTCAGTATGTAAGGATGTACTGGGTTTCATTTGTTTATCTTAGTAAGAAGGAATGCTGGAACCCATGATTTATTTGGAAGAGGACGACCTGTACACTGTAAGTCTCTTTTATGCTGTTGTGATAACTAATACATGTATGTATGTCTTTGCATTTTGGGAAGAGGTATCATCTGTTGTACAAATAAAGAAACCTTTAGATCTGTTGTTCATAGGGTTGCTGTGAGTCAGACTTGACTCAAGGACACCTAACAACACTCATCAGTGGCCAACCCAGAGTCCAACTGCAATATTTGTGACTGCAGACTCTGGATTGTTAATTCTACTCTATTAGAAATCATGAGATGTTTTCAAAGCTTATTTTAAAAGGAGTCTTTACTATTGTTGTTGATCTTCCAGAGAATGTAAGTCATACTTAAGGAGATGCCCATCATTCTTCCACAGAGAAGCTGATGGATTCCAACCTCATATCTCTGGGTTGGCAGCATAGCTCCTTACCACTTGCCATAACTCCTAGCCACTGGAGCTATACTGTGTGTATTTAACTATTGTTGTTATGTGGTGTTGTAATGTGCCACTTATGACTCCTAGCAACCCTATGCACAATAACTCTGAACTCTGTGCTACTCTGAACCAATTTTACTATCTCAGGCACAACTGCCCCCATTACCCCAGTCACTGTATCAGTCAGTCTCATCCAGGATCTTCCTCTCTTTCACCATCCCTTCACCCTTTCATGCATGATGGCTTTTTCCAAAGACCATCCAAGATCTCTGGGCAATGTGCCCAAAGTATGTCAGATGGAGCTTCAAAATCCTTGCATACAAGGAGCAGCCTAGTTTCACCGTCTCCAGTACAGATCTGTTTGTGCTCCTGGCAATCCATGGTTCAATACTCTTCTTCAGCACCACAACTCAAAGGCATAGACTCCCCTCCTCTCTAATACATAGCAAGTAAGTGCAAAGACCATGGCCTGGGTCAGGTGCACCTTAGTCTCCAGTCTGACATCCTTGCTCTTTAGCACTCTGGAGTGGTCCCTGACAGCAAATTTTCCCAGTGCAATTCATCCTTTGATTTCCTGACTGCTAGTGTCAAGAATGTTAATTGTGGAACCAAGCAAGTTGAAATTGTTAACAATCTCAATCTGTTCTCCATCTATCATGATGCTGCCAATTGGCCCAATGGTGAAAATCTTTGTTTCCTTGATGTTGAGCTTTAATGCATATTAGCACTGCAGTCCTTGACCTTATTTTTAACTATACTGTGTATTGTTGTTGTTATGTGTCGTCGAGTTGCCTGCGACTCATAGCGACCCTATGTACAATAGCCCTAAAACCTGCTCTATCCTGTGCCAATCTTCTGACACACCTATCCGCATTACCCCAGTAACTGAATCAATACATCTCATTGAGGGTCTTCCTCTCCTGCACTGTCCCTCCACCCTCCCAAGCATGACATCCCTCTCCAAGGACTGATCCCACCTTACAACATGTCCAAATTCTGTTAGATAGGTCTTCAGAATCCTTGCCTCCAAGGAGCAGCCTGGCTTCACCCTCTCCAGGACAAACTTATTTGTTCTCCTAGCAGGCCATGGTATATTCAATACTCTTTTCCAGAACCAAAGCTTAAAGGCATCAATTCTTCTATCATCCCTAGTCATTGTCCAGCTCTCTGATGCATACATAGCAAGTAATTGCAAAGACCACGGCCTGTATCAGGCGCACCTTCGTCTCCAGGCTGGCATTGTTGCTCTTCAGTACTTTAGAGAGGTCTCTGACAGCAAACTTTCCCAATGCAATTAGTCTTTTCATTCCCTGGCTACTGGTAGCAAGAGTCGGACTATAATGTATATTACTTTAAAATTCATATTATCTAAAAATTAAATGTAGAAAAGTGTTTTAATCAATGAGGTTAATAGGCTTTGTTCTTAGTTTCAGTTAGATGAGGAAGGATGCTTTTAAAATTAATAAGAGCAATGAAGGCAATAACTTACCATTGGCTAAAATATACAGGAAGAGGCAATTTCAAGACAGGATGTAGCTTAAAAGGGAGGAGTATCCTCTCAGGAAGAGTTTTACTTCCTCCATTTTCCACCAGCATTTATTCCTCAGCTTCCTCCCTTCAGACCACACCTTGAAAACCCTTTTATGTCCTCTGTTTAGAATACACAACAAAAAGAATTTTCTTTTGTAAGTTGTTCCATTCTAGGTTTTAACTAACAACACGCACACACAGTCACACAAACACAGGATCAAATGCTTTTTCACCCAGGAGACAAACTTTTATTTAGTCTTTGAGAATGAGTACAGTTGGGATCTATAGCAGGAGACAGTTACCATATGTTATGTTCTAGGAAAGTGGAGCTGTATTATTTATAGTTTACAACATGTTGTGTAAAGTTAAGCCTAGCAGAGTGCTCCCAGACCAAACCCAGCCCATTATGGTTGAGCAGATTTCCACTCACATCGACCCTATGGGACAGTGTTGGACTCCCTGTGGTGTTTCCAAGGCTGTAAATCTGCTCAGAGGCCACAGCTACATCTTCCTTCCCTCCATTCCCCCATCCCAGGGAAGTCAAATTAGACAATGAAAAGGAAGAGTGATCACTCTCTTTGCTAGATTCGGAGAAGCCTGTGGGGAAGGAGGGGATGTACATTGGGGTGTTTGTGTTTATTATGAAAGCAATAAATAAGGTATAACCTTTACCTTACAGTCCTTTAAAACCTAAAATTAGAAAAGACCTTCATGAAGAGGGGGACAGGACTAAATTTTGTCGCTTTTTCGGCATTAAAAAACACGATTTGCGACAAGCCACGGGGAAATAAATAAAATTCCAAAGTGCAAAGGGAGGTTATGTGAGATCAGGTTGATCTATGACCCAACAATCTCCCAGCACCTTAAACTGCAGCAAGGAATAATTGCTTCCTCATTTAGATTAGACAGTGCCGCCTCTCTGCAAGCTGTTCCCTTCTAAATAGATTGCCGGGTGTAATTGAAAAGAGTTCTACAGGGAAGCGAAGAGACCGATTCCGAGTCCTCCGTGTGTAAGAGCTGAGCTAGGGTAACCTCTTAAGCCTGGCCTTCATCCTGCTCCTGTCTGGGGAATCCGCGGGGTAGTGGAGTGGAGTGGAGTGCAGTCTGCACTTGGCCAGCTTTATTGTTTAGACTTGAAGGGAAGGTCACATGCCCTCTTTGACAGAGAGGTTTATGAGCTCTCTCTAATTAGCAGCACCCTCCACCAGACAGACTGTTGGCTCTCCTCCAAGAACTGGGTTTGGTAGCGGCCACTGATGAAGGAGAAAACAAGGTTATTTACCCTGTGACTATAATTCTTGGCACAAGTTCTCTCTCTACACTCAGGCACGTTTTCCTTTTGTTCCAACTTGCCTTTGCAATTCTGAGGAGGACTTGAAGGGAGGGAAACGCGGCTATATATTTAGTAGTGTCAGCAACCCATATGCTGGCCTCAGATACTTTTTACTATTCTGGGGCCGCACAGGTCAACGCCATCGATTACAGAAAGAAGGGGGGGGGGCGTAGGGAAGTCTACATAGTCAAAGCATTCCTTGCAAATATAAATGATTGAGCACATGCCCACACGCAACCTCAGAGAAGGAAGTTGACTTTGCACCACCTACAAAATCGTGACTGTTGTGCGTTAGGACACTTGGAAATCCCAGCGGTAAAATGTGATTGGGTTTCGCTATTACCGGAGTGTTAAAAGGGAACTGGGAATATATTTGGCTTGTCCTCTTCTGCGGGTTCTGCAGGGTGGTGGATTAAGCTGATACAAATGCTTTTTGGTTGATTTAAACCAGATGCTCCGACTATTTTTGTGCTGCTAGCTTGGCGCAGCTGCGCGCACTGTAAAAGGCAATGCTGCCCCCCTCGGCCGGCCGCCAGCTGCTCGGGAAGGAGCCTCGTCTGCACCACCTAGCTGGGCCTCGAAAACCTTTCAAGTCCCTTTATTATTCCAGGCGCATTCCAAGGAGCTTGAGTCACAAGGTTCTCCTGGCTTTCCGCCCGCCCTGAGCTGCCTGCACCAGGTGGAATATGACCTCCAGCTTCAACCGTGGAATCCGAACCCGGTCAAAGAGCGCGTTAGGACAGGCCCCAGATGCAGCCCCTGCTTAACTTCGCCCCCCACACCTGGACTTTGCTGGCGTGCACCTGGAGTTCCGTGGCCATGGCTAGGGTCGCTCGGTCAAAAACCTAGGGGTTTGCTTGGGGGAATTCTGTCAAGCTGCTCTTTTCTATCCCCTTAATGGTTTGCGACTCTCAGAAAGCTGCTCGATGTGGCTTTGAGGCCAGTGCGCCCCCGGAGTGCGTGGGGGCACCAGCAGAGAGGCCAGGAGGATGGAGTCGTCCACGGCAATTAAGTAGACTCCCGGGCCCTCCCACGCGCCCGCCCATCCTCCAGGCGGGGGAGCACCCACATCTGGCCGCCCAGGAGCCACATCTGGAGCCCTAAACCCCATACCCAGATGTTCTGGGGGTCGTGGAGGCCAAACTCCACAGGCAGGAAAGCTGTGGCTGCGGCTCCGCCCTCCTGGCCCTATAGCCAAAGTCCAAATGCTGGAGACACCCCTGGAGCGAGCTCAGCCAGCTGGCAGGTTGGGATGCGGGGAAAGAGGCTGGGTCCTGGTTGTTAGGGTGCTGGACCTGCTCTGGGGGTGTAATTGGGTGCCCAGAGAGGCACAGGTTGAAGTTCAAGAGAGATACAGGGTGGGCTCCTAAGTGGCCTTGTCCTTCTATGTCCCCATGTCACTATCATCCAGCAGTCCCTGCAGATTGAATATTACAACCCAGGACTGGGAAGTAGGAGTGATGTCTCCTTAGGGAAAAGGGGGCACGCCCTGGTGGAGAGGCTGGTCTTTAATTCTGGCAGAGCTACTCGCCCGCCTGGTGCCTTCCCTAAACCTCTTTAGCCTGGCGAGAGGCCTCATCCCAGGAGACTCCACGATCCTTGCTCCCTCAACCTCCTAACCCGGAGAGGCAGGAGCTGGAAGTGTCCTCTGTCTCCAAAACCCAAGCTGGACATGTGCCCGCGCCGAACATTTGACCTTTCTCTAAGCACAATATATGCCAGGAGTCAGGGCTGTCTCCGGAAGCCTGCGTGTATTGAATGCGCCAGTCTGAACTTATCTTCCTTGTTGGTCTAACCAAGGCGAGGGCAGACCGTGTTTCCACTTAAAAGTTGTCCTTCCACCAAGTTGTCCTTAGATTTTCATCTCAGGGTGTCATAACGCCCCAGCTTGTTGCGCAAATGTTTTGGAACAAGTTAGAAAATCAGAGCGGGGGGGAGGGGTGAATAACCTAAAAGAAAAATCCTAGCCAAAAGGGAAAATGACTTTAAACGATGTTGCTCCTTTTTTTAATCTGGTGGCCAAAATAAAGCAAGTGTTCCTTGCGCTCTCTGATGACAAGTTTCCTCCAGTAGGGGCGAAGTGCTTGACCCGGCCCTCCGGTGCACCTTTGTCAGCAGAGAAACTCTGAACAAATTTTAGTTTTCTCTTCCTAAGACGGTCACACTTTACTGAGAATGATCAAAAGAAAGCAGGTTATTACTACTCCTGTGTTCAAATGTCTTCTGTTGCTTATCTCTGTGACATCTGGCAAATATCTACTCAACTTCTTGGTACTTGATGCCAGTTTCACCATTTCTAAAATGTAGCTGACAAGGGTGTTCTTGGTAGCTGTCAGTCAAGTCTCAGGGACTGAGGGTGACACCATGTAGAACCACTGCCAGATCCTGTGCCATGCCTGTGGGGAGTTAGGGTCTGACTGCTGTGATCCAAGGATTTTCACTGGCTGTTCTTCACAAGCAGATCACCAGGCCTTTCTTCCTGTCAGTCTGGAAGTTCCACTGTAACTGGTTTAGCATCATAGCAACACCCAAGGCGTCACTGACAAATACATCACTGAAATAGTGGCGGCTGCCCGTGAAACGCATGGGACAGTAGTTCTCTCATGTGGAAAGCAAAGTTTCTGCTGCTGAGCTACAAATGCATGGGGTGAGGTGGTGGGGGACGGTTTAAAGAGTATATTAAATGAGGCCACTTAAATCAAATGGGGTCATTTAAATCTTCTTTAGGAAGAACTTGATAATTGTTAGTATTACTTTTAACATAAGTAGGCTCTGTTTAGCACCAAAATAAAAGTTGTGGGCAATAGCAGTAGTCTTGGAACAAAATAGCCTCCAGAGGTCACTCCCTTGAGAGTATGACTTTGAATACATCAGTTAAGCAATCAAAACCCACAGTCCTCAGTCAGATCCCCAACCCTTATTCTGCCAGAGCTTTCAGTCTAATTAGAGGAAATGGAAGGAAATGACAGTGATGCAGAGGCTTTTGTCATAATGTGGCTTTTTTTATAACATGAATCTGGTTTCTGGGTTTGCCATTATAACCACTTCCCAGAGAAGATAACTCGCTTAGAGAACATTTCGCTAAAATAACCAATTACCAGATGCGGGTCAAAAACATTCCTTTCTCCTTCTTTCGTCTGCCCATTTACTAATTATAGAGGACTCTTGTTAGAGCAGCCGGCGTGTCGCATGAAATGTGGGGCCAGAGACAGATTTTAGACGGACACAAACAGCTGTCATTGACTCTATTTCAAATCATAGCAATCTTATGTACAGCAGAAGAGAAGGTTCACCTGCACCCGTATTACCCCCCCCCCCCCGATCACTGTGTGTTTGCACCCACTACTTTGATTATTGTACCAGTCCATCTCACTAGGGGGTCTCATCTGCCCTAACTGACCCCTTTATGTCACCAAACAGAAAGTCTCACTTCAGAAGTTAATCGCATCTGTTAACATCCATGGCAAGGGAGTCAGACACCATTCTGTTGTGATCCATGAGATTCTCATTGGCTAATTTTTGGAAATAATCGCTAGGCCTTTCTTCCTAGTCTGTCTTTTTAGTCTGGAAACTCCACTGAAATGTGCTATCGTGAGTGACTCTGCTTGTGTTTGACATTCCAGTGGCCTTGTTTCCAGCATCTCAGTAACACTCAGGCCATCACAGTATGACAAGCCAAGAGAAAGATGGCAGGAAAGAAAAATCAGTGCACATAAAACATAACACTATAACCCCCGTTAGAACTTGTGTGAGTCTTAAATTCTCTGAGTCCAGAACTGAACTATTAAAAGCTAGGTAAAGTACCTCTAACCAGATAAATCCAAACACATTTCTATATACATATACTGGATACATTCATATCATATGCATTTACAATTATGAGGTACATATGTCTTTATGGTAAGGCATTGGCTGCCAACACAAAGTATGCAGATCAAATTCACTAGCTGCTCCAATGGGAAAAAATGGGCAATCAGCTCCAGTGGGATTTACAGCTGAGGGTCAGCTATGGGTCAGTTCTGACTCTTTGGTAAACAACAACAACAATATTGACAATATATTTTCTATACAACATTGATTACTCCCCTTCCCTTCTAGTAGCTTAACCACCACCTGCAAAAGAGTAGAATTCCTCTGTCCTTCTCCCATATTTGGCTGTTACTATAAGGGGTCTAAGGGGTGACTTTTCAACAAGGGAAAGGTCTTGGATCTGAAGGTCACCATGGTTTTGGTTGGAAGAAAGAAGTGTGCCCTCTTGTGGACCTCCTATTATGTTATCAAGGTCCTCAGAGGTCATCGTTGGCCCTTAATTGGGCCTCCTGTCCTAGTTCACCTCAGGCTGTCTCCTACATTGTTCCCTCTCACCACCTTCCCTAAGACACATTTTGCAAATCATAATGTCATTTCCCTCTCTCTCCCTAGATTATGCTTTCTCATGCCCCACACCCAACCACAGCCACTCCTGTTACTTCTGATACCATAATCAAAAGATGAGTTGCTTTGGGAAAATTTGCTATCAAGGACCTCTCAAGAGTGCTAAAAAGCAGTACCAGTCTAAACACTAAGATGTGCCTGATCCAGGCCATGGTCTTCTCAATTGCTTGTTAATCCTCTGAGAGCTAGACAATGACTAAGGATGAAAGAAGAAGAATCGATGCCTTTGAACATATCATGGCCTGCCAAGAGAACTAACTCTTCTGGAACTAACTATCCTGGAGAGGGTGAAACCCAGTTGCTGCATAGAGGCAAGGATTTTAAAACTACATCTCACATACTTTGGGCATATTGCCAAGACAGACCAGTCCTTGGAGAAAGACAACATGCCTGGAAGGGTAGAGGGTCAGCACAGGAAAGGAAGCCCCTGGATGAGATGGATTGACACAGTTACTGTGACAGTAGGATCAGATGTGTCAGAGATGGTAAAATTGGCTCAGGGTAGGGCAAGGTTCAGAGCTATTGTTCATAGGGTCACTATGACTTGTAGTCGAGTCCAGGGCACATGCAACAACAACAACAATGATGTAGATATGGATATATGACAAACCCCACCCCTTCTTACTATGTTATGTACTAGCAGTCTGATCCAAGTTATCATCATTTCTTACCCAATCTCCTCCCATCTTTCCTGCTTTCCACTCTCCTACTCAACCTTTCCTTCTGCACACAGTAGCCAAAACCTTTTAAAATGTAAATTAAATCTCTACACAGTAGTTAAAGCCTTTTAAAATGTAAATGAAATTTTCTGTTCAAAATCCCCTTGCAGTTTCTCTTCACATTTGGAACAAAATCCACATTCCTAATCATGGCCCAATATTATCTAACTCTTGCCTCATTATCTTACTACTTCTTCCCCCATCCTTTTCTTTGCTCATTCCTTTCTGGGCATTCTCTTCCTTCTCCATGTTCCTGAAAAATGGGAAGCAAACCCTTGCTTCACAATCTCCACACTTGCTGTTTCCTCAGCTCTCATTTCCCTTCAACCCCAGATCTCACATGGCTTCCTTCCTCATTCAGATCTTCTCAAATGTCACCTCAAAGAAAACATCCTTATCATTCCATTGAATATATAGAACAGGAAGCGCTGGTGGCTTAGTGATAAACAATTCAAAGGCACATGGTTATAATCCACTAGCTGCTCCATGAGAGAATGGCCAGGCTCATCCCTGTGGTTTACCACCTCTGAGAACCTTCTAGAGGGTCAGCTATGAGTTGGTTCTGACTTGATGGTACACAACAATAACATAGATATAACATAGTATGTCACTCTCTAACCAGTTAACTCTGGTTTCTTTTCCCTTATATTTCTTCTCAAGCCCTTTAACTTTTTACCTTGAACAGTAGTTCAAATCACCAGCTGCTCCTTCGAAGAAGGAGGTGAAATCTCCCTTGAGGTTTACTGACTCTGAAAATCAGCATCAGGGTCATCAATGAGCTGGTTCTGACTTGATGACACACAACAACAAGAATTTGAATATTATTTATCTCACTTTTAGAATGTATACTTTATGAAGGTAAATATTTGGTCAGTCTCATCTTCATTGTAGCATCTCCAGTCTAAAACAGTGCCAGGTATGTCAAAGACTCCCAGATGGAGTTTCTTGAATGTGAAAACCTGAATGCATTGAGACTCATACTTGAAGCAAGATGGGGAACCGAGGTCTCTTTCATCCACTGTGAGCTCGAGAAAATTCTGCTCTTCCCTAGCATGATGGGCTTCAGTTCCAAGATGGACATTGACTGTGAGAATGCAGTGATATCCCCCATGTACTTAAATATCAATCTATATTCACTAAATATGAATGAGAGAAGATTAAAAATTGCTAGTAATTCTGTTTTTAGGAGCTCTGGTGGCCTAAGAATCTGCACTTCAATCCTGAAATCATGTGGTTCAAATCCACCAGCTGCTCCATGGGAGAAGGATGGGCAATCTCCTCCTGTGTGATTAACTGCCTCTGAAAATCCACCAGAGGGTCAGCTATGGCTTGGTTTTGACTCTATGGTACACAACAAGAAGAAGAAAAAGTAATTTTGTTTACTGCTTTACCGAGTAAATATATACATTGAAATTACAGGAGATGGGAAACACGAATATGTTTCTTCACTGTTTCTCTCAATCCCCCACAGATTTTCACATTGTTGTTGCTTGTTATATGCCATTAAGTCAGAACCAACTCATGTTTGAACTTCCAGTGGGTTTTCAAAGACTATAAATAACACAAGGGGGGATTGCCCATCTTTCCCTTGCAGAACATCTGGTGGATTTGAACTTCCTGTGTCTTTGGACTAGAAGCACAACTCCTTATCTAGTAGGCCACCAGAGATCCCTTTGCTTTCCATAGTGTGAACAATTTTTCATGATGGACGTCTAAAGATGTGCAATGACCCTCAAATTCAAGGCAACTGGGTAATGAGTTCTAAATTTAGGTCCACCACCAGCTTGTGACCTTGGACAAGTTACTTGACCTTTTAATGTCTTAGTTTTCTCATCTGTAAAATGGGGAGAAGAATAGTATCTCTTTCATTGAATTGTTGGAAAGGTTAAATTAATAACTTTAAAAAGTTCTTAATGCCTGGAACATAGTTATGTCTGAATATTTTTAATCTAAAGTTATTTTCTGAAATATAATTAATTCATATACTACAAAGTTATTTTCTTAAAAATACTCATATATAACTTAGTATGTTCCAGGCATTAATTTATGTATGACTATTCTAAATAAAGTAACTTCCTACATACTCTATGTGCAGTATAGATGTTTAACTACGGAGCTCTGGTGGCATAGTGTTGCAATACCAACCAAAAGGTCATTAGTTCGTATCCACTAGCCACTCAGAAAATGATGAGCAGTCTCCTCCGCAAATATTTATAGATTCAGACGCCCAGCGGAGGGTGGCTATGAGTGGGAATTCATTGGATAGTAGTGGCTAGCTGAATATTCTCCTTTCTTGAAGTTGTGTATCATAAGATACTGTTTGACTGCAACTGACACTGGAGTTCTTTTTATGGCTTTAGATCAGTAATTTCCGTTTTAGGGCTAAGCACAATGGTTACTGTAGAACCATTTCTACTCTAGCATTTATGTCTAGCCATAAAGTCCATTTCGGGTCCTAGCTTTACTATCAATAAAAGATGAAGAAGAAAGAAACTGCACATACAGGTCACTCACCCTATTTTTGGCTGAATAAAAGTTGTCCCTTCCTTTTCAGTTCTGTAAGCTTTTTTGGCCAGCTTTTCTAGAATGTAATATTGTTATTTGGTTGTTCAGTATCAGTCATCTTTAAAGAAATACAAACCTCAGTGCTTTTCCTAAATCTATGTGCCAATTTATCCCTCGACCAAAAGATTTAGGTCAGATCATCTCGAGAACACTCTTTAGCTCTACTTTTTTCTGTGGAAATACCTTAGTAATGAGAAGTTTAGGATTTAGCCTCTCATGACAATTGAGATGTTTTAAACTCTGCCTTAGTATTTGGAACAAACTGAGGATAAAATCAATATGAACTGTGAACAGGTGGCTATCAGCATGACTCATTTCATCACTCTTTAACCAGTTATCACTTGATATGTGTTTGCATCAGGAACTATCATGAAACGACTGGAACATTCCTTTCTAATATTCACTAAAAATATCTTTCAGAAAAAATATCTTTCAGGTTATTGTGTTTATGATACATTAATGTATATAATGTAACCTCCTGAGACTTTTATTTTTTATACCACCATTCATGCATCTATTCAATAAATATTAACTGAACGCTGAATATATGCTAAGAATTGTACCATAAGTCCAACAATGAATGAATGGAAATCCTCAATCTCTGTAAACATTCATTAAAATTAATAATAATAAAAAAGTAGTAAAAAAAAAACCCTGCATGGGGGAAAAAAAAAAGAATTGTCCCATCATTGTCCTTAGAATCCTTGCCTCCAAGGAGAACCCTGGTTTGACCTTTTCCAGGATGAATCTGTTTGTTTTCCTAGCAGTCCTTGGTACCCTCAATACTCTTCTCCAGCACCACAGTTCAAAGGCACCAATTCTCCTTCTACCCTCCTTAGTCATTGTCCAACTCTCTGATGCATAACAAGTGACAGCAAAGACCATGGCCTGTATCAGATGCACCTTAGTCTCCAAAGAGACACCATTGCTCTTCAGTACTTTGGAGAGGTCCCTAACAGCAGACTTTCCCATGGCAATATGTCTTCTAATTTCCTGGCTACTGGTGCCAAGACTGTTGACTCTGGAGCCAAGCAAACTAAAGCTGTGAACAATCTCAATCTCTTCACCATCCATCCTGATGCTGCCAATTGGTCCAGTGATGAGAATCTTTGTCTTCTTGACATTGAGCCTCAGTCCATACTGAAGGCTGCAGTCCTTGACCCTCTGCAGAAGGCGCTTCAGGTCCTCCTCAGTTTCAGCAAGCAGGGTTGTATCGTCTGCATATCGCAGACTGTTGCTAGATCTTCCACCAATCTTGACCCCACATTTTCCTCATAGAGCCCAGCTTCCCGGATAATCTGTTCTGCATACAAGTTGAAAAGGTATGGAGACAGGACACATGCCTGGCGTACGCCCTTCCCAATTTTGAACCATGCAGTGTTTCCTTGCTCTGTTCTGACGACTGCCTCTTGGTCCCAGTAGAGGTTTCTCATTAGCATGGTCAAGTGTTCTGGTATTCCCATTCTTCTCAGAGTCAGCCACAGTTTGTTATGATCCACACAATAAAATGCCTTTGCATAGTCAATGAAACACAGATAGACATTCCTCTGGTACTCCCTGGACATGTTGCAAGAAGGGACAGTCCTTGGAGAGGGACATCATGCTTGGTAGGGTGGAGGGACAGCGCAGAAGGTGAAAGCCCCCTATGAGGTGGATTGATTCAGTGACTGGGGTAATCGGGATGGGTGTGTTGGAGACGGTGTGATTGGCACAGGACAGAGCAGAGTTTAGGGATGTTGTACATAGGGTTGCTATGAGTCGCAAGTGACTCGGCACATTACAACAACAACAGCCATCATTGTCTGCATGGCTTCCTTCTTTCTCTTATTTTTTAAAAATTAATAGATTTATTTAAGCAGTAATACATACATAGTCATCTCTGTCAAACTTAACATGAGATGTTAAACGGTCGTTCCAATTTTCCTTCCTGGAGAATTTTTTCTCTCCTAACTCTCTCGGTTTTGAAAACATAACACTAGAAGAGGAGGGGCCCAACAAAGCTCCTGTGAGGGAGAGCTTGAGAGTGGGCTCGAAATTGGGATAGACATTCGCTGACCTTACATATGTCCAGTGAGTCAAGAAAGGATCTTCAAAGATCACCTGGCGTTTAGGGTCGTTGAGCTGAAGCAGAAATTTGCGTTTAAGCCGGGATCTAATGGCCATACACTCAGTTCGAGCCTGCTGGCTTCTGGAGATATGTGGTATTCAGCTGGGTCGAGGGTAGAAGGTAGGCACGATGGCTTTTACTTTGGGAACGACATGTTGGGGACCAGGCACACAATTGCTCCTGCACTTTCTTTCTTCTTCTAGTCGAGCACGACTCAACGACCATATGAACAAAACACTTGAAGCCCCTCTACAAATATCGACATTTAATGAAGTTCATAGGGTTTCTGGAGGCATGTTATTTAGGAAGTGGATGCCACTCCTGCGTCTTTCTCTTACTCCCCAGTAAATAAAACAACCGAATAGCATATTTACTTAAAAACCAGACTGCTGTCAATATAGACTTCTAAATGTTGCTCAAAAAACATCAATACACACACCAATGACACTCTGTTAAAGTAAAGGGAGTCTTAGCTACACTAGAAAGCTGAGCCTAAGGCATTGTATTAACAAGATGTGGGTCCAAGCATGATAAAATGGGGGAAGAAGGAAAGTGATGCAAAGGCAGATGTGATGGGGTGAGATGAACCATGTTACCACAGTAGTAGCTGTCACGCAGTGAAAGAAAATCATGGAACTTCTTTGGAGGAGTTACAAGGAGGAACTGCATTTTGGATTAGTCCACAGAAGCAGAAAGGAAGGAGGAATGCATCTCTTTGCCTTTTTTCCTGTCTCCACTAAACTTCTGAGTTGTAACCTTGGTGGCTGTTAAGAAAGGCTGATCTCATGGGTAAGGTGTGCTATTTCATCGAACATCAAAAGCAGAGCTATGTAGATTCTTATAACTACCTACTAAATGATGTGTGGTTTAATTTTTTTGTTATTGTTCTTAGGTGCCATCAAATGAATTGCAACTCAAAGCAATCCGATGTGAAACTGAATAAATCATTGTCTGGTCCTGCATCCTCCTCACAATCATTGTTGTGTTTGAGTCCATTGGGTCAACCCATTTTTCCATGGATATTTTTTTTTTTTGTAGACCCTCTTCCAAAAATAATGTCTTTCTCTAAGAACTAGTCTTTGCTGTTAACAAGTCCAAAGTATGTGAGATGAAGTCTCACCATCCTCTCTTATAAGGAGAATTCTGATTTGTACTTCTTCTAAAACAGATTTGTTCCTTCTGAGACAGATTTGTTCCAGACAGATTGTTTTTAGGTGCCGTCAAATTGAGTGTGACTCATCTGATCCCGATACTATGAACAACAGGGCCTTTTCCTGCAGTCATTGTGTCAATCCATCTCCTTAAGGATCTTCCTTTCTTTTGCCTACTCTCTACTTTTCCAAGCGTGATAACCCTTTATAGGTATTGCCTCTGCTAACAATATGCCCAAGTTATGTAAGATGAAGCTTTCTTATCTTTTCCCCCAAGAAGCATTGTGGCTGCACGTTTTGGAAGTTTATGGGATATTAGCACTCTTCTCCAACACCACTTCTCCTCCTGTCATTCTTATTCACTGTCCATGTTTCAGATGTATAGCAAATGATTGGAAAGGCCATAGCCTGAGTCAGGTGCACCTTATTCTTCAAACTGACATCATTGCTCCTCAGTAATTTGGAGAAGTCCTTAACTGCAGACTTCCCCAGTGTGATATATCTCCTGATCTCGTGACTTTTGGTACCAAGGGTGTTGACTGTTGATTCAAGATTAAACCACAGATGGTTTCAATCCTTTCTCCATCTATCATGAAGTTCCCAGTGGTATAAGGATATTTGTTTTACTGATGTTGAGATGTAATCCATAATGAAGACTGTAATCATTGATCCTCTGCAACAAGGATTTTAGGTCCTCCTCAGTTTCAGCAAACAAGGTTGTATCATCTGTATAACGCAGGTTGGTGATGAATCTTCCATTGATCCTAATACCACATGCTTCTTCATAGAGTCCAGCTCCTCAAATGATTTACTCAGCATACATACAAATTGGACAGGTATGGAGAAAGAATCCAAGCCTGACACACACCTTTTCTTAATTTTAAGCCATGCAGTGTTCCCTTGCTCTGTTTGCACAACAGCTTCTTGGTCTAGGTAGAAGTTTTGCATGGGCACAATTATTCTCATTCTTCTCAGTGTTAGCCATAATTTGTTATGATTGTAGCTCTGGTGGCTTAGTGGTAAGGAATCATGCTGCATCACAAAGATACGTGGTTTAAATCCACCAGCTGCTCCTTGGGAGAAAGATGGACAGTCTCCTCTTTGCAACTAACTGCCTCTGGAATCCAGTGGAGGGTCAGCTATGAATCAATTCAGACTCCACAGTTGTTGTTGTTGTTGTTATGTGCCATTGAGTCACTTGTGACTCATAACAACCCTACGTACAACAGCCCTAAACTCTGCTCTGTGCCAATCGCACTGTCTCCGATACACCCATCCCTATTAACCCAGTCACTGAATCAATCCACCTCATAGAGGGCCTTCCCCTCCTGCACTGTCCCTCCACCCTCCCAAGCATGATGTCCCTCTCCAAGGACCTGTCTCTCCTGGCAACATGTCCAAAGTATGTCAGACGAAGCCCCAGAATCCTTGCCTCCAAGGAGTAGCTTGGTTTAATCCTCTCCAAGATAAATCTGTTTGTTTTCCTGGCAGTCCAGGGTACATTCAGTACCCTTCTCCAGCACCACAGCTCAAAAGCATCCACTCTCCTTCTGTATATGTATATATATAAAATATATAAAATTTCAGAATCCAATTGTGCTTCATATGTTTTCAATCTATGAACTTTTTGAAACAAATTGCCAGACTTTTCTTCTGAGGCATCTCAGAATAGACTCAAACCTCCAGTGTTTGGATAGCAGCCAAGTATACTAACTAACTACTACCAAGGACTGCAATTATAAAACTTTGGAAAGTAATTAAATACAGTTACAGTTGTTGTTGTTAAGTGCCGTGGAGTCGGAGGCGACTCATAGCGACCCTATGAACAAAAGTCCTTGACACTTGTATGCGTGACTGTCATCCTTTCTCCAGGTTCATAGGGTTTCTGGAGCAAGCTATTTACCGAAGTGCATGCCACTCCTGCTTCCACTCCTTATAGTGCACAACAAAAATTATTCTGGTAGTTCTTGGTATATTCAATATTCTTTGCCAACTCCATTGCTCAGATGCATCTTCTCTGGTCTTCCTTTTCGTCCAACTTTAATTGGCTGTGAGGAGATTTGAAATACCATGGCTTTCGTCAAGTACATCTTAATTCTCAAAGTGACATCTTTGCTTTTTAATCTTTAAAGAGGCCCTTTGCAGCAGATTTGCCTGAAGTAATGCATTGTTTTATTTATTGACTTTTGTTTCCAAGGTGCTGATTATTGATCAAAATAAAATGAAATCTTTGACAACTTTAATCTTTTCTCCCTCTATCATGATGTTGCTTCTTGGTTCAGCTGTGAGGATTCTTGTTTTCATTTTACTGGGGCACAACCCATACTGGAAGTTAATGTCTTTGGTCCTCATCAATAAGTTATTCCAGTCTTTGTTTTCAGCAAGACAGGTTGAGCCAACTGTGTATTTCAGGTTGTATAAGTCTTCTTCTTTCAATTCTACTGTCACATTCTTCATCCTATAGCCCAATCTCTTGCATTTATTTGCTTGGTATATTTATTGAATAGGTATGATGAATAGCTACAACCATGATGCAAATTTATTTTCTTTTAAACCAAGCAGTATCCTCTTGTTCTGTTTGAAAGATTGGCTTGTTCTTAGTCAATAAAACACAGGTTAACATCTTTCTAGAATTCTCTGCTTTTCATCAACATCCCTCTGACAAAAGAGTGATATTCTTCATTTCAATATCCTCTTCTAAATCTGGCTTAAATTCTTGACAGGTCCTTATTGATGTACTGGTGTACTAATTTTAAAATTATCTTCAGCAACATTTTACTTGCATGTGATACTAATGATATTCTGTTGCATCATCTTTTTTTTTAAATAGGCACAAATATTCATCTCTTCCGGCATTTTTTCCAGGTAGCTGTCCTCCAAATTTCTTGGCGTAGACGAATGAATGCTTTCAGTGTTGGATATATTTGGTGGAACAGTGCAATACACAATCTATCAATTGTTGGAGTCTTGTTTTTGCAATGCCTTGAATGTGTCCAGTATTTCTCTTTTACTTTCTTCTGGTGACTTAGTGGTAAGAAGCTGCACTGCAATCTCAAAGATATGTGGTTTAAATCCAGCAGCTGCTCCACATGAGAAGGTTGGGTAATCTCCTATGCAATTTACTGCCTCTGAAAACCCACTGGAGGATCAGTTATGGATTGGTTCAGATTCGACAGTGTGTTGTGCTACAATGACTACCCAGTCTTCACATTGTACCAAAAGTGGTTTTGGCCAGACTCAAGTCTTTCACCAGCTCTTCTTAACTTCTCTGATATGATTTCAAATTTTTTTTTTCTATAACAGGAGATGTGATTTCCCCCTGTTTACTTTTCAGCCCTCTTATTAAAGAGATTTCTACCAAAAGAAGCAAATGATGAAAGTTCCTCTAAAACTCTTTATATGCATTTTTTTTCTGATTCATAATATAATATTCACATTATAGAAAAGTTAGGATAAACAAAAATATGAGAAAGGAAATAAAAATGACAATAATCCTATTTTCAAGAAAAAATTCTTATTGTACTCCAGAATACATCCTGGACAGATTTTTCCTATGTACATATTATCCATTTTTTAAAGAAATATTCTCAGAAATCCCTATTAAATAAAAATTAATACTTTTTAACACTAGAATAATAAGAACTATTGTGTTAAAGTTTATATTCCAACCAAATACATGAGCAGACCACCCAAATGGTTCAATTCATCATAACATGCACTTTATTACAATTTTCCGTTTGTTTCATTTCTTTAATTATTACCTTAACTATTACATTGAAAATATATGCTTAAATTTCATAAATATATTTTTAAAGATCTTCATAAAAGCAACTCCTTTTAAATACTTTTTTACTACATGGTATTAAGTCTTCGATCTAACATAATAAGTGGAACCATTTATTTTTGTTCCATTATATTGGAAAAGAACATTTAAGTCTAATATAATAAGCTAGTTTCCACATAATGTGCCGAGAGTAGATACAAAGTTTGCCCTGTTTTAAGAGCTTGATGAAACTCCTTGTTTTAGGATTCTATACCAAAATATTTTTACTGTATTTATTATCAATAACTTCACATATTAGCAGTACAAATTACTATTTTCTCTTAATCAATTATGTCATATTGATAAAAAGGCTGTGTGCTAAGAAATCACATGGTAAAATACTATTTTAAAAATAACAATAGGGAAAGCTGGTATTTTAAATATTACAAAGCATTTAAAAAACAATAAAAATAAAAAACTATTATCAGCATATCTAGATAAAAAAAATAGAGACAATATCATGAATGTTCCTGTGATCATTTAAGATTAAAAAAGTCCAAAATTCAAGATGACATAATATTAAATCCCTACATGTGTTAAGAAAATACTTGCATCAAGGTTCTGATATTGTTGCTGTTATGTTCTATCAAGTCATCTGCAACTCATAGCAAACCTATGTACATTAGCTCTGAAACCTGCCCTATCCTGAGCCAATTTCATCATCTCCATCAGACCTAATCCCATTTCGCCAGTCCTGGGTCTTCCTCTCCTGTGCTGTCCCTCCACCCTTCCAAGCATAAAGTCCTCCAAGGACTGGGCCTTCCTGGTCATGTGCCCAGAGTACGTGAAACAGAGTCTAAATGGCCTTGCTTCTAGGGAGCAGCCTGGTTTCACCCTCTCTAGGAGAGACCTATTTGTTCTCCTGGCAGTCCATGGTTTGTTCAACACTCTTCGCCAGCATCACAACTCAAAGGCATTGATCCTTCTTCTAACATCTTTAGTTATTGACCAGCTCTTGGATGCATAGCAAGTAATTGCAAGGTTTTGTTAGAAGAATAAATATTATCTTAACTTTTGTGGAAATCATTTTGGACTATAACTTCAGTTAGATAAAGTTCTTAGGGTACAAAATAGCATCATATAAAATCATTTAGAAAGGCATGATTATAATTATTAAGCTATCACTATCACTTGTTATGCATCAGAGAGTTGGACAATGACCAAGGAGGATAGAAGGAGAATTGATGCCTTTGAGCTGTGGTGCTGGAGAAGAGTATTGAGAATACCATGGACTGCTAGGAAAACAAACAGATTTGTCCTGGAAAGGGTTAAACTGGGTGGCTCCTTGGAGGCAAGGATTCTGAGGCTCCGTCTAACATACTTTGGACATGTTGTGAGGAGAGACAGGTCCTTGGAGAAGGACATCACGCTTGGGAGGGTTGAGGGACAGCACAGGAGGGGAAGGCCCTCTATGAGGTGGATTGATTCAGTGACTGGGGTAATCAGGATGGGTGTGTCAGAGACAGTGTGTTTGGCACAGGACAGAGTAGAGTTTAGGGCTGTTGTACATAGGGTCGCTATGAGTCGCAAGTGACTCGACGGCACATAACAACAACAACAACAACAAGTCTTTGCTTAATTACTTGAAATCCTAGTTCCTTGAGAAATAAAAGCAAACTTATAAACTAAAGGCATCTCTTAATATTTCAAAATAGTAATTTATTAAAGAACAATTTTAAGATTCATTAGGTAAGCATTCAAAATATTTTACTTAATACATTTAGAAACACTTTCATGGTGGTAATGTTTCACTTTACACATTACATTATTCTTGTAAGTAGACTTTTAGTTATCAATGAAAACCAAATAACTCACTCTCATCAAGTTGATTCCAGCTCCATCATTGGGTTTCAAAGCTGTTAATCTTTGTGAAAGAAGAGCGTCCATCTTTTTCTTGACGAATGGCTATTGGATTCGAACAACTGACATTTCGGTTAGTAGCCTGCGGTATACTGCCCTATGTCACTATGGCTGCTTAGGCCTTTACTCAAAGGTATAAATGAATGATAGAAAGCAAAGTAACAAGTTTAACTAGTATTCTTCTTGTATTTCAATGACTTAATCTGCCTATATGCAGAACAGATTATCTGGGAGGCAGGGCTGTATGAGAAGAAGCGTGACATCAGGAATGGTGGAAGATTCATCAACTACCTGCATTATGCAGATAATACAACCCTGCTTGCTGAAACTGAGAAGGGCTTGAAGTGCTTGCTGCAGAAGGTCAAGGACAGCAGCCTTCAATATGGATTGAGGCTCAATATCAAGAAGACAAAGATTCTCACTACTGGGCAAATTGGCAACATCAGGATGGATGGTGAAGAGATTGAGATTGTTAACAGCTTTAGTTTGCTTGGCTCCACAGTCAACACTCTTGATGTATTGCAATGGGAATGTCTGCTGTTAGGGACCTCTCGAAAATACTGAAGAGCAATGGTGTCACTTTGGAGACTAAGGTGGGCCTGATACAGGCCATGGTCTTTGCAATCACTTGCTATGCATCAGAGAGTTGGACAATGACTAGGGAGGATAGAAAGAGAATTGATGCCTTTGGGCTGTGGTGTTGGAGAAGAGTATTGAATATACCATGGACTTCTAAGAAAATGAACAGGTTCATCCTTGTTGTTGTTGTTATGTGCCGTTGAGTCACTTGCGACTCATAGCGACCCTATGTACAACAGCCCTAAACTCTGCTCTGTCCTGTGCCGATCGCACTGTCTCTGACACTCCCATCCCAATTATCCCAGTCACTGAATCAATCCACCTAATAGAGGGCCTTCCTCTCTTGCTCTGTCCCTCCACCCTCCCAAGTATGATGTCCTTCTCCAAGGACCTGTCTCTCCTCACAACATGTCCAAAGTATGTTAGACGGAGCCTCAGAATCCTTGCCTCCAAGGAGCCACCCGGTTTCACCCTTTCCAGGACGCATCTGTTTGTTTTCCTAGCAGTCCATGGTATTCTCAATACTCTTCTCCAGCACCACAGCTCAAAGGCATCAATTCTCCTTCTGTCCTCCTTGGTCATTGTTAAACCAGGTTGCTCCTTGGAGGCAAGGATTCTAAATCTTCATCTGACATACTTCGGACATGTAAAGAGGCATCAGTCCTTGGAGAAGGACGTCATGCTTGGGAGGTTGGAGGGACAGTGCAGGAGAGGAAGACCCTGATGAGATGGATTGATTCAGTGACTGGGGTAATAGGGGTAGGTGTGTCGGAGACAGCGAGAGTGGCACAGAATAGATAAAGGTTTAGGGCTGTTGTACATAGGGTCTCTGTGAGTCACAGGGGACTCGATGGCACATAGCAACAACCACAATGTAGAAAAAGAAATTTATTTTTCAAAACGTAAGTTTCCAAAAGTTTCATTTTTTAAAAAATAAAAAAAAATCTGATTCACATTAACAACCAGCTAGCATTTACACTTTAAAAGTGGTTTTCAGTTTAAGTTTCAGATTACAATATTTTTCCCCAAAGGCTTACAAAGAAACAAAGTTCTGATGTACATAATAAATCTAAGTCAACATTTACAAAGACACTCTGAAATTCTGTCAACTTTCAGTTCAATGTAAAATGAAACCACAGTTATGCATAAACAATTAAAAATGAGAGTTTACAATGGAAATATCAACAAGTTGTAGCTACTACAACACTAATGATGGGTTCTACTAACTTCCCACAAGGCCCAGCAGATGACACAATTCGATAAAAAGAGTTCCCAGGAAATTAAAACTATCAGAGCTATAAGTAAGTAATACACTACAGGTATAAAATTAGGCTAGAGCACTGAGACTTTTAGACAGTGAATAGGATATAAAGCAAATAGAGCTGAAAAATAGAACATAAACAGATGGCAAACAAAATCATGTAAGTTAGTCTCTACTTATTTCTAAACCCATGTTTAATAACTCTCTTTAAAAGGAAAGCATTTTCACCCTGCAGCACGTAGTATGTATTTTTTCCAACCTCCCTGTGCAGTCTTTTAAAACCCCTTCCACAGTTTACTATTATCTCATCAAGATTTCTTGCTGAAGTCAGCTTGTCACGTGGTCAGCCTCCTTTAGTCGTTTGATGGCGCTGCCTAGTTCCCTCCTTCTCTTCCCAAGCTTCTTTTCTCCTCAGTATCTGGTCTTCTGCCTGCTTAGAGAAGAGAGAGAGCATGCTAAATTTCTGAGTTGCTTGCAAGCCACTAACTTCAGACAAGTTATAGGTGATAAATATCAAATTAGGGGAAACTAGACTCCTCTCTCTGGATAGTTTCTGTTCACAATAGGCTTCCATAATGTTCGCGGAATTTCTCCTATCTTCCATCTTCCTTCTGCCTATTCCCAGAGGAATCATCCATTAACCCTTAAGGGGGGCTTTGAGTTTCCTTTGAACCTCTCTGGATGTCCATCTCTGCCTACAAATTGCACCCCAAACGGGGTAGAGTGTCAACACCAGCATCTGACTTCTTTGCCCTAAGTCTTCCATCTCACCTCTAACTCCCTAAACAGTTGTTACGTGCTTTTGAGTCGACAATGACTCATAGTAATCCTATGCACAACAGCTCTCAATCTTGCTCTATCCTTAGCCAATCTCACTTTGTTTCTGATATACCTACCCTCATTAAGCTAGTTATTGTATCAATCCATTTCATCCAGGGTCTTCCTCTCCTGCGCTGTCTGCAACCCTTCCTGCCTATATTCCCAAAGTATGTGAGATAGCCACAAAATTCTTGCCTCCAAGGAGAGCTTTATTTCACTCTCTCCAGTCCTGTTAGTTCTCTTGGTAGTGCAGGGTACGTGTTCAACACTCTTCTCTAGCATCAATTCTTCTTCTATCTTCTTTGGTCATTGTCCTGCCCTCTGCTGCATAATAAAGACCATGGCCTGGATCAGGGACACCTTAGTCTCTAGGCTGACATCCTTGGTCTTCAGCAATCTAGAGAGGTACCTGACAGCAGATAATTCATCTTTTGATTTCCTGGCTTTTCAAAAATGATTATTCTCATAGATTGTGTTTCTTTGTAGTAATTTTGCCACCATAATTCAAGAGAAGAAAAAAAGCAAATGACACTTTGCATTAATGTAGTGGTAAAATGGCTTAGGAGGAACACACTCTATGAGAACTGTAATTTTTGAAAAGCCACATAATTTCATTACTTCCCAGATAATCCTCCTTATATTAAAGGAGCTTTGGTGACACAGTGGTCAAAGTGCTCAACTGCTAACTAAAAGGTCTACAGTTGCAAATAGCCAGCTCTTCCATGAGCTAAGGATGAGCTGTGTCCTCACATAAAGACTATATCCTTGGGAAACCTGGGGGTAGTTCTCCTCTGTCCTTTAGGTTTGCTATGTTTCTGAATCAACTCAGCTTGGGTTATCTTACACTCTAGTAAACGATATCCAACCACTGGGGATATTAGAGTTTTCAGAGCACTTTCATATCTGTTATCTCACCCTTATCATATTACAACACGATGGTTAGGTTCCCAGAAAACACACTTTAAGACCGAAATGTACATGCAAGAAATTTATATGAACGGGTGCTGTGGGGGAGGGTACAACATCTGTGAAGGATTGAAAGAAACAAGACTGGGCAGAGGTCAAGGATGGACTGCAAATGTTGTGCTAGCAAAAGTAGCAAAAGTCTCATCTCATAATTTTCTCTGGAGCTGAGGTGGTCTTTCAAAGTTGTTTTACTTTTTTGGTGTGTTCCCCCGCCCGCCCAATTGAAACAAAGAGACTAGTCCTTTCCAACTCTGCATGGACAGTAATTGGATATGAGTTGCCTTCTGGGAAGAAAATGTGGCCTTTAGTAAGGCAGCTGTCTTCAACTAAAGACCGTTCTCAAGAGGAACTGTGCTGAGCACCGGTAGCTGCCAAAGGGCCAGGCAGTGGAGTGAATGCTGCAGTCCTAAGGCGAGATTGGACACATCCAGCAGCCACTATACTTTCCCAAGTAGAAGCGCTTCCTGCCTTTACCTGCACTTTACACTTGGGCATCAGGGAGATTCCCTACCAAGGTCAAGAATAGATAAGATTAGAGCAAATGAGTGACAAACCTATCTTTTTTCATTAGGTGATCAAAATGATCCTACAAAGTATATCTTTTTAAATTTTTTTAGTGGCTGACTCTGAGAAGAATGGGAATCCCAGAACACTTGATCGTGCTAATGCGAAACCTATACTTGGACCAGGAGGCAGTCATCAGAACAGAGCA
>NW_006399824.1:11890155-11910799 GCF_000299155.1 Elephantulus edwardii | reverse complement strand
TATGTACATTATTTATTCCCTCTTTTCTTAATTTCCTCTCAACTCCCATATCAGTCTTGTTCTATTACAGTGGCATTATACATTATTTGTCTTTCTGTGGCTGAGATATTTCACTCAGCATAATGTCCTCCATGGTCACCCATTTTGTAGAATATTTCATGAGTTCTTTGTTTTTCAGTGCTGCATAATATTCCATTGTGTGACTATACCACAGTTTCTCTATCCATTCATTAGTTGTTTTTGGTTTTTTCTCCCCATTCACTTGTTGATGGGCATTTGGGCTGTTTCCAACTCTTACAAAATATATCTTATTCAAAGCCAAAGATTAAAAAACTCAGTGGACATCAAGTTGATCTTGATTCTTGGGGAACACCACATTTAGAGAATTGTACTCCATAGAGTTACAGTGGTCGATTTTTATTTTTTTTTTCTTTTCGAATCACCTCTAGGTGGATTCAAACACTGGTTTTATAGGTCATCTCATTAATTGTTTTTAATACTCAACGGTCCCTTTTATAGATAAGGTTACTGAGACTCAGTAAGTTTAAATAATTCCCTTAAGCATTAAAGTTCAGCAAATTATGGCATCAAGATTCACATATTCTAATTAGAAGTCTATGTATGGTCTTTATCTTACCCAGTTATTTTGCCTAAGATATTTAGGATAAAGAGATTTTTATTACTGGAAGAGACCTCAGAAAACAGTCCAACCCACTCATTTCTCAGAGAAGTAAAATAACTTCGCAAATTGTTCGAAGAAATGAGGCTGGCTAATAACCTCTCTGGGCCTTAGCTTTCTTATCTGTGAAAATGAGATAATGATATCTGAGGGGCCTGCCTACCTACCAGGTGGTTTTGAGATTCAAATGAAATAATGGCTACAAAATAAACTTGAAAAATCATCATAATGGTACAAGATGCTTAGTAATTAGCTGTTATAACATTACATTTGGGAGAATAAGAAGATATTCCCAAATGCTAACTGAAGCAGGGTCAGGCTAATATACCAAAATTTAAAATCCAGTAATGAGCTGTGACTTAATAAATCCTATTAATTCAGATTTCTGTTAAAGGTAGACAAATTTTGAGTTCCCTCCTTCCTCTCCCAAAAGAAGAAGAAAGAAACCCTTCTTTTCCCTATCATTTTTAAATTAGAGGTAATCTTACAGCAGATTTTCACTATTGTTTCTGTGGCTCAAGGATTCTGGAGTAGATTTAGGTTAGTGCTATTGGCTTAGGGAGATGTGATAGCCTATAGGTAAGGAATTGTGCAGCCAACGCAAATCCACCAGTTGTTCTGGGGGAGAAAGATGTGCCAGTTTTTTCCCCTGTGAATTACAGCCTCTGAAAACTTGCTGGAGAGTATGCATCATTCTGATTAGACAGTACATAACAACAACACAGTACTGACTTATTGTTTCTCAGGATATTGGAGTCAGATGTCAATGAAAGTCTTCTGAAGGCTGGAAGATCTACATCCATGAAGACTCATTCACATACTTGGCAAGGTAGAGCTAGTTACTGGTCAAAGTCCCAGTTCCTTTCCACATGGAACTCTCCAGAATTACTTGAATGTCCTGAGAATTCCTTCAGAAGGTGCAAGGCAAGAGAACAAAGTGGAAGCTGCAAAATCTTTAAGAAGCCACCCATCTTCACCCCTGCCTTAATGCATTGGTAACAGACTAGCCTTTAGCCCTGACTCAGTGTGGAAGCAAGAGTATTCAAACACAAAATACAAGGATAGATTTGTTAGTCATCATCTCTGAACGGCAATAAACTAACTGATATGCAAATTCTAGTCATTTAAAAGGGAGCTTTGGTGACTTAATGGTAAGGCCTTGGGCTGCCAACCCAAAGGAATGTAGTTAGAATTCACCAGCTGCTCAAAAGAAGATGGGCAATCTCCTTCTGTGCAATTTACACCTTCTGAAAAGATGCTGGAGGGTCAGCTGAGTCAGTTGTGACTTGCCAGTACTAACACTAACAACAGCCAATTCAAGTATTACCAGTGAGATTTACTCAGTGTAAGATATCTAAACAGTGTAAGCAGAGAAGACCAGAGGAATATCTGTGTTTCATTGACTATTCAAAGGAATTTGACTGTGTGGGTCACAACAAATTGTGGCTAATCTTGAGAACAATGGGAATCCTAGAACACTTAACTGTGCTCATGTGAAATCTATACTTGGACCAAAAAGGAGTAGTCCGAACAAAGCAGAGAAACACAGCATGGTTCAAGATCAGGAAAGCTGTGTGTAAAGGATGCTTCCTATCTCCATACCTTTTCAAGCTATATGCAGAGCAGATCATTCAGGAGGCTGGACTTTATGAGGAGGAACGTGGCATCAGGATTGGAGGAAGATTCATCAATGACTTGCACCATGTAGATAACACAACTTTGCTTGCTGAAACTGAGGAGGAAATGAACTGTATGCTGCAGAAGTTTAAGGACTGTAGTCTTCACTAAGCATTGAAGCTCAACATCAAGAAAACAAAGTTTCTCACCACTGAGCCAATTGTCAGCTTCATGATAGATGAAGAAGAAATTGAGATTGTTAACAACTTCAGTTGTTCCACAATAAACACTCTTGGCAGCAGCAGTCAGGAAATCAAAAGACAAATTGCATTAGAAAAGTCAGCTGTCAAGGGAGCTCTGGTGGCCTAGTGGCAAGAAGCTGCACTGCAATCCCAGAGGTACGTGGTTCGAATACAACAGATGTTCTGCTGGAGAAGGAGGGGCAATCTCCTCCTGTACCAGTCAGATCCGATTTGATGGTACACAAACACAAAATAATAAAATAAATTAAAAAAAAAAGTCAGCTGTCAGGGACCTCTCTAGAGTACTGAAGAGCAATTATGTCCATATAGAGACTAAGGTACACCTCATACAGGCCATGGTCTTTCCAATTACTTTCTATGTGGCAGAGAGCTGGACAATGACTAAGTATGACAGAAGAATAATTGATGCCTTTGAGCTATGGTGGTGGAGAAGAGTGTTGAACATACCATGGACCAATAGGAGAACAAACAGGTCTGTCTTGGAGAGAGTGAAACCAAGCTGCTTCCTGAAGGCAAGGATTTTAAAGCTTCATCTCACATATTTTGGGCACATGGCCAGTAGGTCCTTGGAGAAGGACATCATGTTTGGAAGGGTGAAGGGACTGTGCAGTAGAGGAAGACCCAGGAAAAGATGGATTGACCCAGTGACTGGAGAAATGGTATTGATCTGTCAGAGAGAATGAGATTGGCTCAGGATAGGACAGGTTTCAGAGCTGTTGACATAGGGTTGCTATGAGTTGCAGGCGACTCAATGGCACATAACAACAACAAGAAGTCTAATAGCTCTGTTTCCCTAGAGGAAAAAAAATTGTGTAATACCTAAGAGAGATTGTTCTTGTTGTTGTTGTTAAGTGCCATCAAGTCATAGGCAACTCATAGCGACCCTATGAATGAAAGGCCTGGACACTTGTATAACTTTCATCCTTTCTCCGGGTTCATAGGGTTTATAGAAGCAAGCTATTTCAAAAGTGAATGCGACACCTGCTTCCAAGCTTGCTTTAGTGGGGAAGCTCCACCAAACATTGTCCACCATGAGTAACCATTAACACATTTGACACATCAGTGTCACAGTGTTCAGCTTCACAGCAACCACGAGTTACCTCTGTACAGCAAGTAGACAGACCAAGGCTATATGATCTAGAAGAATGTTTCACCAAAAACAATTAAAAACAGGCCTGAGGGCCGTGGATTAAAGTCATCCACCTTTGGTTTGGTAATATCACTTTCTGTCCACTAGGCCAACTGATCTCTCCCTATGCTTTTGTTGTTGTTGTTAAGTGCTATTGAGTCATAAGCAACTCATAGCAACCCTATGAATGAAAGACCTGAACATTTGTATAACTTTCATAACTTTAACTTGTATAACTTTTTTTTTTCACTTAAAGAGAGATTCAGCATGGAAGTTGTGAGGATTGCAGCACTGGGAGCCTCTGTAAGATGGGTTTTCTGATTCCTTTAGGTGTTTTTCCTCAACTCTCTGCTGCTAGGCTGATCCTCTTTCAGAATTCTTGGCTGAGTGATTTCCAAGTGGCTTGGTAATTTGAAGGTAAGGAAGCACTGCCAACAATGGATACTGTCAGCCTCAGCCTCTATAATTTGCAAACTGGATTGGGGAAAAGGGAAAGGATGGTAGACAGAGGGAAATGTGCAACAGTGAAAATGTAATTTTCTAAAAATTTTCATTAAAATCACAATAAAATTACATTTAAAAAAATAAACAAAAATCCTCACCATGGACTAACAGGCAGCATCATGATAGATGGAGAAAAAAATTTAAGTTGTCAGTTATTTAATTTACTTGAATCATGGTCAACAACCGTGGTAACAGCAGCTGCATTAGGAAAATCTGCTGCAAATAGCAAGGAGGTCAGTTTAAAGATTCAGATGTGCCATGTTATTTTCAGTTCTTTCATATGCATCAGAAAGTGAAATAAGGACTGAGAATAAAAGAAGAATCGATGCCTTTGAATTCTGGTGTTGGAGAAGAGTCCTGAGCATCCCTTGGACTGCCAAAAGAACAAACAAGTCTGTTTTGGAGAAGTGTAACCAGGGTGCTCCGTAGAGGCAAGAATGGTGGGACTTGGTCTCACATATTTTGGGCATAATGTCAGGAGGAGCTTTGCCAAAAGATACCATTTTGAGAGAAGTGGAGGATGAGAGAAAGAGAAAAAGACTCTTAGCAAGATAGAAACAGTGACTAATGAGGGCTGGAATGTGCCAGAGATCATGAGGATGGTACAGGACAGGCAAAGTTCAAATCTGTTGTTTACAGAGTTGCGTTCAAATCTGTTGTTTACAGAGTTGCTATAAATCAGAGTGGACTTCGCAGCACCTAGCAGCATTAGCATTATCTCAGACACTATAATTTATACTGGAATAATGCAAAAGAATTTAATCTTCCAGGTGACAGAGACAATTGGTTAGGTGAGGGATGGGATTGGAATAGATTGGTAGTGCCAAAGCAAAAAAGAAGGCAAGTTGTGAATGTGCATGATATGCAATAGAACCATATGAAAATGATGCTAGATGTAGATCTTTAGTTAAACATAAATGGTGTGGTCTATAATATTTTTTCTAATAACTAATATGTCTAGATGGTAGTTTTAACTGGAAGCAGGAGTGGCATCCACTTCCATTTGCTTCCGGAAACCCTGTGAACCTGGAAAAAGAACGAAAGTCACTCACACAAGGTCGAGGACTTTCATTGATAGGGTCGCTATGAGTAGCCTACGATTCGACAGTACTTAACAACAACAGTATGTCTATTATAATATATTGTGTTTAGAAGTGCAGCACTGTTAGATCATATTGAGCAATAAAAAACTGTGTTGAAACACTTGACAACTGTTTCTACACGACAGAGCGTGTGATTATATATAGTAAGTGAAAGAGGAACCTAAACCCTCTAACAGAGTATAACTTTCACAAAGCTTTCTTAATTCACTCTTTGATCCTCAAAAAAGATGCTGATAGAGAATGGTCCCTGCAAGGATGATTATAAAATTAGAAGTTATAGTGGGAAGAGTTGCCCTGCAAACCCAAAAGCAGACAGTTCAAGTCCACCAGCCTCTCCATGAGAGAAAGGCGGGTAATCCCCTCCTGTGCCATTTACAGAGCCTGAAAAACCACCGGAATGTCAGCTATGATTCAATTCAGATTCAACCACACATTAAGGTTACAATAATTCTCAACTCTTATTTTCATTAATTCTCCGTTGGTTTTTTTCCGAGACAGAAAATTGCACAGGAAGAGAGTGTGCATCTTTTTTCTGCACAGCAGTTGATGGTTTTGAATTGCCCACCTCTGGGTTGATATGCAAAACCCTGCTCACTAGCTCACCAGAGCCCTCTAACTAAGGATAGGACGTTGTTGTTGTGTACCATTGAGTCAGAACTTATCCACAGCTGACCCTCCAGTGGATTTTCAGAGGCAGTTAATCGTATGGGAGCTTCTCCTGTGGAACAGCTGATAGACTTGAACCACGTGCCTTCAGGGTTGCAGCCCCGCTTCTTGCCACTAGGCCACCAAAGCTCAAGGGTAAGATATATTTATTTAATAATTATTTTAAAAATGACTAGAAGCATCAAAAGAAGATGAAAGGAATACAGAGAATCACTGGATCAAAAAGAAATGGTTGACAAAGAAAAATTTTAGGAAGCTCAAGCAACGCTTAGGCATTGACTAAAAAAGAAGGCCCCAGGAATTGATGGAACAACAACTGATATGGTTGAACTAACAGATGCAGCCCTCGATGTGCTCATCCGTTTATACCAGGAAATTTGGAGGACATCTACCTGGCCAACTTACTGGAACAAATCCATATTTGTCCCCATTCCCAAGAAACATGATCCACAGGAATGTGGAAATTATTGAAACATTAATATCCCATATAGGCAAAATATTGTTGTAGATCACTCAAAAGCAGCTAGAACTATACATTGACAGGGAACTGTCAGAAGTACAAGCTGTTTTAGAAGAGGCCACAGCACCAGGGATATCATTGTTCATATCAGATGGATCTTGGGCTAAAGCAAATAATACCAGAAGAATGTCTATTTGTGTTTTATTGACATTGATCATATTTACTGTATTGATCATAACAAATTATGGCACATGTTGAGAATAAAAGGAATCCCTGAACACTTAATTATGCTCCTATGGAATCTATATCTAGACTAAGAAGCTGTTGTGTGAACAGAGCAAGGGAACAATGCATGGTTTAAGATTAGAAAGGATGTGCATTAGCATTTTATCCTTTCCCCATACCTATTCAATCTGTATGCTGAGCAAGTAATTTGTGAATCCGGACTTTATTCAGAGGAGTATAGCATCAGAATTGGAGGAAGACTCATCAACAACCTATGTTATGCTGATGATGCAACTTTGCTTCCTGAAAGGGAGGAGAATGTGAAATGCTTGCTGCAGAAGACAAAGATTCTCACCACAGGACCAAGAGTAAACATTACAATAGTTGGAGAAAAGATTAAAGTTTGCTTGGACCAGCAATCAACACTCGTGTCACAAAATCAGACATATTGCAATGGGCAAGTCTGCTGTAGGGACCTCTCCAAAATACTGAAGAGCAATAATGTTAGTTTGAGGACTAAGGTGTACCTGATTCAGGCCATGGTCTTTTCAATCACCTGCTACATATCAAAGAGCTGGGCAATCAACAAGAATGATAGAAGAAGGATCAATACCTTGGAGTAGTGGTGCTGGAGAATAGTATTGAATATCTCATGGACTGCCAAAAACAGGTCCTCAAAAGAGTGCAGCCAGAGTGCTTCTTAAAAGCAAGAATGATGAAACTTCCTTCATCTTTCCTAATTTGGACATGTAGCTAGGTGAGGCTTTTCCTTGGAAAGGGACATCATGCTTGGAAAGATAGAGTGTCAGTGAAAAGAGAGGAAGACCCCAACAAGATAGATTGGCACTGACTTCAACAATGGGTTCTAGTGTCTCAGAGATGGTAACGATGGCACAGGATAGGGCAAGTTTCAGGTTGGCTATTCATAGAGTTGCCATGAGTTGTACTCGACAGCACCTAACAACAACAAGGACAGGAAATAGATAATAATTCTGCTGGGCTTGTTTTGATTGCTGATATTCAACTTCTTCGTTGATTCTTTCCACAGACGTAATCAACCTGGTTCCTGTACAGCTCATCAGGTGAAGTCACTGTAAAAGATGCTATCATTTGTGGGTAGGGGAGAAATCATGGGGTCATACAATTTGTTGGGTAGAGGAAGGAGTGAGTGAAGGAAATGGGAATGATCCAGCACAGATCTGGAAAGACAGAGAATGGTGGGCATAGTTCAATGATGATTCATTTTATACAGTGTAATGAATAAGAATGATTGTATGAAACACAATGCAAATAAAGGGTAATGTAAAATACAATACATATGAACTTTGTAAACAAAAGTTGTAAAATAAAAATTTTTAAAAATTCTATAATTTTATCTTCTTCCTGATTTCTGTCTTCAAGGTCTATTTTTCCATCTACTGGTCCTTCTTTGCTTCCACTTTTTACATTCTACTCACTTTTTCTTATTAATGCAGCTTCCTTGGATGTTTGATGAGTTTCAGACTGCAAGAGTCAGTAGAAATTCCCCAAATAAGCACAAATGTCTCATTGAAGTAGTCTTGCTGATGATTATTTAACAGCTGGAACTTTGACAAGGAACTTTGAGAAATTTGAGCTGAATTCAGAAAAGGGTATGGAATGAAAAAAGGCTAATGTCAGATAGATCTTGGCTGAAAGTAGATAATAGAAAGATGTTTACTTATGTGTTGACTATTTAGGCATTTGACTTTGTGTATCAGAACAAATTAGAGATAGCAATGAGAAAACAGGAATACTGGAATACTTAATTGTGCTCATAGAAAGCCTATACAGAGATCATGAAGCAGTTACTCAAACAGGACAAGGTATACTGCATTATTTAAAATCAGAAAAAGTAAGCATTGAGGTTATATCCTTTCTCCAAATCTATTCAATTAGTTTGTTGTTCAATTAATATGAGAAGCTGGACAATATGAAGAAAAATGTGGCATCAGCATTGGAAGATAACTTAGCAACAACCTGCCTTATGCAGATGATACAATCTTGTTTGCTGGAAACCAAGAAGACTTGAAGCACTGACTAATAAGAGTCAAAAGTTTGGATGCTTTACATTACATCTCAACACCATGAAAACAAAAATCTTCACCACTGGACTAATAGGTAACATGAGAGATGGAGAAAAGAGTCAAGTTGTTAATGATTTTACTTGATCCGTAGTAGCGGTATTAGAGGAATCAAAAGATGTGTTCAATTGGAAAGATCTGCTGTCAAAGACTTCTTTAAAGTGCTAAAAAGCAGAGATACCAGTCTAAAGATCAAGATATGCCTTATCTAAGCCATGGTATTTTTAACTGTTCTTTTCATTTGAAAATTGGACAATTAATAAGGAAGGCCAAAAAAAGAATTGATGATTTTGAATTTGAAGTGGTTTTGGAGAAGGGTACTGACTAGCTCATAAACTGCCAAAAGAACAAACAAGTCTGTCTTGGAGAAGTGTAACCAGGGTGCTCCTTAGATGCAAGGATGGTGGGACTTGGTCTCACATACTTTGGGCATGTTGCCAGGAGGAACCAGTTCTTGGAAAGAAACATCAAGCTGGGAAAGGTGCAGGGTCAGAGAAACAGAAGAGGACCCTCAGTAAGATGGCCTGGAACAGCAACTGTAGGACTGGATCATATCAGAGGTTGTGATGATGGTGCAGGATATAACAAGGGTCACTGCAAGTCATAGTTGACTCAATATCACCTAACAACATAACAAAGTTGGGAGGAATGTTGTATATAAACCAAAAAAGTCTGAAGCTAGGACTACCTCTTTTGAGTGATTTAAAAATGAAACTTCTCTCAAGTGAAATAAATTTAAACCAAATTCACACTAAATGATTCATAGGGCTGACCTCACACTTTCCCCTGTGAATTTTGGATTTCCCACTTGGAGTGTTGAGAAAGGTTATTAAAGTTGTTACCAAAGACAAATCCAATCAGAGTATGATTCAGGTTTGCTGAGAATGCATTTTCCCCCCTCTCATTCTGTTTGTGGTCTATCAATATTTATCCTCTGACCTAGATAAATATTTGTACTGTCATTCTCTTTTGAAATAGCCTTTTAATTTTTAATGCATATTTTCTTAAACAAAATGAAGAGAAGAGCATGCTATAAACCAGGCATTGATGTCATGCTTTAATGATGCCAATTCGCAAAGCTAAGGCCACATCAGCTAGGGATTCTTGATCCTAGTTTTGAAATGCCCTATGACCCTATCTAGAACTACTTCAAGAGCTGTTTTTGCTATTGTATTTTTTTAGGATGAACTAACTCGTAGCTGACACTCCAGCGGGCAGTAAATTGCATGAAGGGGCACTGACTATCATTCTTTAGCAGAGAAGCTGGTAGATTCAAACCATGTGTTTTTGCATTGGCAGTGCAAGCTCCTTACCCACTATGCCACCAGAGTTCCCTCTAGAACTGTTAGGATATCCTAAAACAATCAAAAAACTAACAGATGGGGAAAAGAGGCTTCCCAATTATTTTTATTCCATTTTAATCTTAAATTGTTTGCCATACTTTGGAAGCAGGACAACAGTTCTAACTCAAATGAATAGTAATCTGGTTTTAAGTTGTCGATATATTTGGGCATCACAGAGTCGTGGGTGAAAAGGTTCATTCTCTGGGATAGCTATAGATAGTTCTGTCAACTTCATCAGCTATGATGTAGTTATTCCCTTGGTGAGAGTTAAAGTAAGAAAGAGCATTGAGGTAAAAAACTCCTTTGTTGAAATCTCATGTAATATAATAATTTACTTGATGAGACTTTATACATTATGAGATATCCTATACAAAATTAATAGACGTTTCATTTAGGTTTTATAGAATATATATGGATGTCTGGCAGAACTCCTGGTTTTGCTTCACCTGGGGTTTCCATCTGGTTTGCCACTTCAGGTTTGCTGGACTTAAGCCAGCAGCCTGCCTTACCTCCCAGCTTTGGGTTTGTCAGTCTTTACAGTTACCTGAGTCAGAAAAAGTCTTTCCTGAGATCTGATCCACATAGCCAGTACTTGCCAGCATCCACAAACATATGAGCCATTTCCCTGAGAGGAGTATCTTTCTCTTTTTCTATCTAAACTTCTCGGGTTTTGCTGCTCTAGATGACTCAGTCTAAGGCCTGAGTTGATACTGCCGAGAAATTTAAATGGAGATCCAAAGAAGGAAAAGTTGAGATTCCTCTTATTGTTAGCTTTGTCACTTTTCTTTTTGGTGGCATACATATATATATTACAAGTCACCAACTGCCTCTTTGAGTTTCATTTTGTCTTCTTTAAAATCAAAACAATATCACCCAACTCCCACACTAACTTAGATACTGAAGTAAGATAATGAATGCTTCAGTGCACTATTCTGTACAAAATATAAGATAATGTTAAACCCTTTCAATGAGGGTGCATATTTGGGGGGATAGCTGCTACCTATTAAAGAAATATTTCGATAAATACATTGTAAAAAGCAAGTATATATTTTTAATGAAAAGTTTTTGGGTTTTTTTTAGTCTTCAAATTCTAAGTTCTATGTTAATAGAAATAGATGAGATCCTTCTGAACAGAGTTACATATAAAGAAAACAGAACCCAAAAATGTAAGAAAGAATGACATTTTAGGATGGTTGATTCATTATTGGTTGGAATTCACCAACTGCTCCAATGGGAGAAAGATTGTCAATCTGTTCAAGTGCAATTTAGAGTCTCAGAAAACCCACTGGATGATCAGCTATGAGTCAGTTCCAATTCAAAGGCAATGAGAGAATGAGAAATAAGTAATTTAAAGCAACAAATAATAAGAAACTTATTGGATGGAGAGAAAATTAAGAATGAATCAAGAAAGAATAGTGTGATAATGCTAGTGACTGTGATATAGTTATTTTGAATATGAAAACATGTTAAATGAAAAGAAATATTCCACATTAGTCTGTACTTTGGAAAGGTTGAGTCACATTGGTAGGGAAGTCAGAAGACACAATGAGTGCTTTTCTTATTTAAAAGAGTCGCAAATCACCTGAACTTCATATCAGTAAAGAAATATCCCAAATCTGAGGATGAAAATACATCAGATCTTTCTGTCTGAAAGTTTTGTTTCACCTCATGTGTCTCTATGCTGCCTTTGCTTGGGAGAATAATAATATTGTAGATTAGCCAGGCTACGGAATCCTAAAATGTTGCTGATCACAATTTGTGAAATGCTTAGATTCTTCTGATTTTCATTCTTACTTAATTTTCATCTCTATCCATTTTGTTTCTCTCCATGAATACACTGTATCTTCTGCTCTAGAGTGTAAGCCCAATGAAGTCAGATATCTATCATACAAGTTTGATGTAAGCCTGCAATTGCAGTTTATGCTGAAGAGTGATGAAGTTCATCAAAAGACCCATGTTGCTCTCCATATATCTGTGCTGAAGATTGAGAAGGGATAAAGCAGCGGATGTATTTTAAGTTTAAATGCTCAATATCATGTATTAAGTCATTTCTGACTTAATGGTGAGGAGTAGTAGTAGATGCTGTTGTGTGCCACTGAGTTTAGTTTGAACCAACTCATTGATCCTCCATTGAGTTTTCTGAAACTGTAAATGGCATGGGAGGAGATTGCCCATTGTTATCCCATGGAGCAGCTGGTGGATTCAAACTCCTGCCTTTGGATTGACTGCACAACTCCTTATCCACTAGGCTGAGTAGTAGTAGAGTTTTTTAAAACAAGTTTGCTACTTATCTCTGATTTTTTAAAAAAGATACACTGCTCTGTGTTTCCCCAGAAAGCAGATCTAAGATCAATGCTTTGAATTTTAGAAAGGCAGATTTTGGCTCAGTATAAATAATGAATTTCCAAAGGGCAGCTATCACAAAGCTTAGGATTCAGTTTCAGAAGATGGATGGAAAGTGGCAGAGAAGGTGCTGAACATAATATCCTACCTTTCTACTCAGTGTAAAAGTCCACATGTGAGCTTGTTAGAAAAGCACCATTTCACTTCCGACCTGAATCAGGATCTACATTTAACAAGATTTCAAAATGCTCTTGTCTTTGGAAATCTCTATATTTGCTTTTAACCCCAAGGTCATGTTTTCCTATGCAACTTTTTCAGAACAATAATGAAAGATCCTGGAAGATTGATGCAATCTAACATTAGAATAAAACTCATTCCAGAGGAAGGATGAGAATCAGGACCAGGTTGAAGACAGGCAAAACTCTCTGCCTTTTCACCATTTCTAACACTGGTCATCCCCCAACAGCATTCTTGACTTCTTTGCTGGGTTGATAATTTTTTTGCAATGGTCACAAAGAGCTCACAGATCATAGTCATAATTATGTGCCTTGTTAGGGAAGTAATAGGCTACCACTCCAGATCAAAACCAATTTGAAAGTGACAGGATACAATTCAAGAGACATTATATAGTTCTTCAGTCAAAGCAGTTTCCAACTAAGAGAGCTATCAGCTGCTTCCTAATTGTGACCTCAGGCTGTCTTCTTGGCCATGTTTTCAAGCAGGTGCTTCTTTTCTTGATGGTAAGAGTAGAGAGACCCTTTCCTGGGCCTCTACCCTGCTCAAGACAAGGGTTACAGTTCTTCACCTAACCAGCAAGTGCCTGGAAACACCCTGCTCCTCCAGTAAGCCTCTGGTTCACCAGCCTAAAGACATTTAGCTTTCTTGCTCTTTTGTCTAGTAAGCCCCTGTAGTCTCCACTCTCAGGTCTCCCAGTGTCTGACATACTCATTCACTAACTTATTGCCATTACATTAATTTTGACTCCTAGCAACCCTTTATCAGGTTTCTGAAGCTGTAAATCCTAAAAGGAGGAGACTGCTCATCTTCTTTCCAAGGAGTCCGTGGGCAATTAAATGTGAACTTCATGAGATGTGCTGGCTTTTGGTTAACAAGTGCACTGTCAACTACACATGGCTTTCCTAGTCATTGATTAACTTAAAAAAATTTTTTTTGTTGGCTTTTTAAAGTAAATTTTTTATTTTATATTGATTTGTTTACAAAGTTTGTATACATTGAGTTTCACACCCTCCTTATTTCATTGTGCTTCATGGAATCATTCCTATTCATTACATTTTATAATATTAATCAACATTCAACTAAACAACACTGAATTAGTAAACTTTGATATAACTAACTTTTTATTTTGTGATCAAGTATTTATTGTACTAAGGAGATAACAGTAGGATGGGATTCAAGTTCTACCCTACTAGAGGTTTATATAAGCTTAGGGAGGCTCAGTGCTGACTCTGCAGGTGATTCAACAGCACCTAACAAAAACAACAACGTCCAGCAGTTTCTCAGAACAGGGGTTCCAGGTCCAGAGCATACATTCCACACTAGGCTTTTCTTGATGATAATAAATGCTTACCAATTTCTATGGAATTGGCCTTTAAATTAAATTTCAAGACACGATTCTCCTGGCCAGATCATGGACTGTCCAATCCCCTTGGTAGAATACAATTGCTCAATTTGAATAGCAGTTCACCAACTTGCTAAGGACACTAATTCTATTGTGTGGCTTTACATATCTTATTTATGTAGTAGATAAACTAAGCCCTTTCCAAGATTGTGGTCTAGTCAATCATTTTGGCAGAGTTGTCAACTTAAGGTTAGAAAGTATATGCATAGGAGAAACGCTGACATGGAAATGTAATTGACTTTATGAACCCTCTGTCCATCGGATGTCTTTAAAAGGTGGGGCCAAATTATTAAGATGTCTAAAGCCAGGACCTGAATTTCCAGACAAGTTTGGAAAAGTCTTATGTTCAGAGTATTTTTCCTAGATTGTCAGATTGGCTGGTTAAGTGCTACATCACTAGTCTCCTTAGCTATATAGCCCAGCAGTTGCCTGATTTTGGGATTCTACAAATAGTTAAGGATTAAATCAAGTAAGGGAGAAATCCTAATTATACTTGAATCACTGTAGGGTTGATGTGTCTTTGTTATTTTACATTTTTGTGGAGAGCATAGGGTTCTCTTCGTAAAAGATAAAAGCAAATATACATATACAGAAACATAATAAATGTATTAGAATGTGCCTCTGTCTCCTTAAACTTCTCCAATAAATACCATTAAAAGAAAAATATGCAAGGCTATTATGATGACCAGAAGGACTCTAAAAATTATATACCTTTACCTCTTCCCAGGTTCATACCTCACTTTTCATACTTCCTACGCATCAGTCAGTTTCCCTTCTGTTGGCTACCTGCATATTTTTCAGCACTGGGGTCTTGCACGTGTGGATCTCTCCCCCTAGACGTTCTCTCCATGCTTTTTAAGGGACAGTCTCCTAATCTCTCGGGTCTCATCTGTGTCTCATTGTCAGAGACTTCCCTGATCCCCATTTTAAGCAGATCTTCTATTATTCTTTCTCACAATTCACTTTCTTCATTGTACAGTTAATAAGTGCTATGATTGCGTTATTTTTTTACCTGTTTATAGCCTCTTTCCCCCATTGAATTGTAATTTCTGTAAAGGCAGTCACCCCCGTCTATCTTATTTCCCAAAGCATGTGCTGTAAATAGTTGTTGAATGAGTTAATGAGTATATTAAAGCCCTCTCCTTCCCTTTAGAATTTGAAAGTTGCTTTTGCCGGAAATGAATTTAAAGGTAGTTATAACTATTTACAGGCTTTCCCCCCCACAATCCTGAAAAAGAAGAGCTTCAAACTTTGCAAAAAATGAGGTAATTGAGGTTAGGGAAAGAATAAAGGGGATACATTTTCTTTTTCAGGGCTGGAGGATCTGTTTTTTCAGCTGTAACCTTGTAACTGCTGCAGGAATTTTGTAGCACAGTTTCTTCCTTAAGTAGATGACATCATTTTACTATACCCTCTTCCCTGCCCGCCCCTTTCAATCTCAGACAGTGATATTAATCAAACACAGGTCTCTAAAGTGAGACTGGCGTCATCTCGTCCTTTGCTGGTTTTCTGATTGGGAGGCTAACCCTTGACCCATGATCACATTCATTTGGCAGGAAGTCAGCTTATTTGACGGGTAAGGGCGCAAAAATGTGTCTTTTCTGGATGAAGCTGATTTTCCTTCCCCAGAAGTAAAGTATAAGTGGAACTGATGTCAAATAAACCCATGATACTATTTCTCTTAATTCTACCCTAGCTAATATCTGAGGCATTGAGCAAGAAACACAAAAAAAGACTCAAGCAATAAGTATAAGCTCAAATTTCAACTCACATCACCCTTATACAGCAGAACTGCTTCATAAGATTTCCTTGATTCTAATTTTTATGGAAGAAGATCATCAGGCCTTTCATGTGTGGTGCTGCTGGGTGAATATGGAACCACTAACCTTTAGATTGTGGAGCTCTGGTGGCCTAGTGATAAGAATCTGTGCTGCAATCCTGAAAGCATGTGTAAAATCCACTGTGGGAGAAGGATGAACAATCTCCTCTCATGTAATTAACTGCCTCTGAAAACCCACTGAAGGGTCAGCTATGGATTTGTTCTAATTTGAAGGCACATAATAACACAAAAGACAAACCATTTGCACCTGGCAAGGACCTTTAGTGAGTTCATCAGCCTTCATTTTTCTTGAGTGGTAGAACTCATCATCTTTTTCATTCTCTAACAGTTTCTTGAAGATAAGTAGTAGATTGCCTTCATCCTTTGCAATGTGTCCACATCTACTCTGATTGCTTAATTTATGACATTATTAATAATATACCATAAAGAGAGTTAGTTAGACTTCACAGGAGAATAGAGCACAAAATATTTAGGATATAAGACCAGCCTGCCATAAGGACACCAGCTCAGCCCGCCACTGCCCTGCTGTCCAGTGCCAGGAGCACCAATAGCATGGGCATTGAACAAAGCTGTCTAGCTACGTCATTTGAAATTTCTTGAGCTCAAGCAGAAGAGGCCAGGTCGGAATCATGGTTTCTGGAGGGAAATAGTCATCTCACTTCAGATAGTGTTTCCCCAGAGAGTGGTACCAATATACAGATCCTTCACAAAACATTGTCATACCCTGGGACATTATATAGTTACAACAACCTCACATATACTAAGAACAGACTCACATAATGTCAAGGAAGCAGCAATCTGCCTCAGTATGCATGAAAGAACAAAATAATCCTTCTCCTAAAAAAAAATAATCAGATCCAATGAATACCCCAGATAGAGAGAACCAGAAGAAATATGTTCATATGGAGTTATTTGAACAGCTACAGAAGAAGATGTAAATAATGAAAGAAACAATGGAAGCCATTTAGAGAGTGAATACCCCAGAGAAAGCAATCCAGAGGAAATATACTGATGAGGAGCAACTTGACCAGCTATGGAAGAAAATACAAAAAATGGAAGAAAGAATTGATAATATTAAGAAAGAGGTACAAACACTGAAAAAATCCTCACAAGACAGAGAGGGTACAACCAACACAGTACTGGAAATAACAGAAAAACATGAAAATGCAATCCAGAATATTAAGATTGAAGTAGCAGAAAAGTCCAACAAGCTGGTAAGATAAAAAAGTAGAACTGAAGAGATGGAACAGAGTATCAGTGAACTGGAAGACAAAAAGCCTTACTAGAAACATACCAGATGGAAAAAAAAATCAGAGATGAGATGTAAAGAAAATGAAGAAAACATTAGAATCATGTGGGATGACAACAAAAGGAACAACATGTATATAATTGGAATTCCATAGTAACAGGGAAGTCACTGAGAAAATTGTGGAAGAAGTACTAGATGAAAACTCCCCCCGTATTTTGAAGAATGGGGAAATCCACATTCAAGAAACATTGCGAACATCAAATGCTGGACCCCAAAAGAGAAACATCAAGATATAGTCAAATTTTCCAAATTAAAAGATAAGGATAGAATATTAAAAGTAGTGTAAGCCAAAGAAAGCATCACTTACAAAGGGGAAACAATTAGGTTAAGTTCTGATGTCTCAGTGGAAACCATGTGAGATAGAAGACAATGGGGTGGCATATAGAGAACGTTGAAAGAAAACAATTGCCAACAAAGGATTCTGTACCCAGCAAAACTATCCATTAAATATGAAGGATAAATTAGATCCTTTGCAGAAAAGAAGGAATTTGTGAAAATAAGACCAAAACTACAAGAAATTTTAAATGACGGCCTTTATACAGAGACTCTAAAGGAAAGTGGGTCAACCATAGTAACAATAAGAAACAACAGCAAAAGAAACAAAAATGGCAATGGTAAAACTCTGGCCTGACAATAATCATACTTAATGTGAATGAACTAAATATACCAATCAAGAGAAAAAGAGTAGCAGAATGGATGAAAAAAAGCAAAGCCCATCAATATGTTGACTACAAGAGACACATCTAAAAAATGGAAAGACAGCTCAAAATAAAAGGCTGGAAAAGAGAAACAAAACCATAAAAAAGCAGGAGTGGCAACATTAATCTCTGATAAAACAGACTTCGGAATGAAAACTACCTTCAAAGATAACAAAGGACATTACATACTGATTAAAGGCACAGCAGATCAGAAAGACATAATCTTGGTCAACATTTATGCCCTAAATGATAGACCTGCAAAATACATAAAACAATGGCTAAGAGAATTACAGAAACAAATAGCACCACTGTCTCTGGTAGGAGACTTCAACACACCATTATCACAAAAGGATAGGTCAACTCAAAAGAATCTCAACAAAGATGCAAAAGATCTAAAACATATAATCAGCCAGCTCAGGGTACTGCACCCAACTAAAACTCAATTCACTTTCTTCTCAAGTGCACATGGTGCATTCTCCAAAATCAGCCACATATTAGTACACAAAGCAAGCCTCAACAAATTAAAAAACATTGAAATAATACAAAGTATCTTCTCAGACCACAGTGTTATAAAACTAGAAATGAACCACTGGAGGGTAAAGCTTACAAAATCACCCCTGTGGAAACTAAATAACTGTCTGCTAGAATCCTCTTGTGTTGTTGTGGTGGTGGTGATTATGTGTTAGTCCAGTCTCCTACAACTCATAACAATAGCTCTTGAACCCTTCTCTATCATGAGTCAAGCTTATTGTCTCTGACACACCTCCCCCCATTACCCCAGTCATGAGTCAATCCATCTCATTGAGTATCTTCCTTTCTTTTGCTGTCTCTCTACCCTCCCAAGCATGACTGGTCCCTCTTTGCAATATGTCCAAAGTATGTCAGATGAAGCTTCAGAATCCTCGCCTCCAAGGAGCAGCTGGTTTCACCCTCTCTGGGAGAAATCTGTTTGTTCTCCCAGCAGTCCATGGTATATTCAATACTCATTTCCAGCACCATGGCTCAACAGCATCAATTCTCCTTCTATCACCCCTAGTCATTGTCCAGATTTCTGATGATAGCACATAATTGCAAAGACCATGGCATTGATCAGGGACTATATGGGGTTTTTTTCTCATTATTTCCTTTATGAGTCACATAAAGGAAATAAAGAATGAAAAAAAATATTTAAGATACCAACACGGTTCAGTTACCTAGAAAAGAAAGCAAAGCCTGTTCTTTATTTTAGTAAGAGATATTAAGATATTAAGTAATTCATGTGGTCTCGTGGCAAGGAACTGCGCTGCAAACCCGAAGGCTCTTGGTTTGAATCCACCAGCTTCACTGTAAGAGAAGGATGGGCAATCTCCTCCCATGTGAAAATCCACAGGAAGATCAGCTATAGGTCAGTTCCCATTCCATGGTACAAAACAACCACAAGTAATTCAGTAATTCAAGAGAGCAGCAACTAATAAGATATTGCCAAATGCTTATTATATGCTGGGTATATTCACATATATCATAACATGTCAGCCACTGAAATCTATGTGGAACAACTAATCTAGATAATGGCCATTGTAAAGAAATTTATTGTTTGTTTAATAACATTTAAAGGGGAAGTCAGGGTTTACCTTCCTTTTCCTGAGCACTGTGTGATAGGAATAATACCACATGAATAAGGAAGAAATTTGCTTTTATCTATCTTTCTGCCCCATACTACCATATTATAAAAATTCTTATTTTCTTAATAGAGAAATTTGGAAGGAGGAGTGGCATCTACTTCCATAATAGCTTGCCTCCAGAAACCCTATGAACCTGGAGAGAGGATTAAAGGCACCCAAGCGTCCAGGACTCTCCTTCATAGGGTCACTATGAGTTGCCTGCGACTCGACGGCACTTAACAACAACAACAACAACAACAACAATAACAATAGAGAAATTGGGATTCAGGAGGGATAAGGTCTTAGTGGTGGCAAACTCTAGGAGCAGGCTTGCTGTGTTATGTAGTGACTCAATCTGCAACAGCTCTGAATGTTTCTCTGTCTTAAGCCAACCTCATCATCTCTGAGACACCTACCCCCATTACTCCAGTTACTGAGTCAATCCATCTCATCGAGGGTCTTTCTCTTTTGAGTGGTCCCCCCAACCTTCCAAGCATGATGTCCCTCTCCAAGGACTAGTCCTTCCTTGGAATATGCCCAAAGGATGTGAAACAGCTTCAGAATCCTTGCCTCCAAGGAACAGCCTAGTTTCACCCTCTCCAGAACAAACCTGTTTGTTCTCCTAGCAATCAATGCTCTTCCCCAGCACTACAGCTCACAGGCATCGAGGCTTCTATCAACCTTAGTCATCAGACTGTGTTTATCTGGTGCCAGAGTTATGATTTTGATAAATTATACTGTAAATGGCCTCTTATACTCATTGAGCCTTCTAATTATTCGTTTTCATTTCTGTGATTTATTCTCAAAATACAACCGTTACTTTAAAAAAAATGTTCTTCTTCTTTGTTATAAAGATTTCTTTTCAAAAATAAAATAAAATATTATTGAAAGAGCATTAATATGAAAATCACAGACAGTACTAACCTAGCAGTAATCATAAATGAGACGACCTCTCAGAAGTTCACTTCTACCCTCAATGAGATCTTGACACAGGTCATTCCTTTTAATGTCCTGATAAACAATTTTATAGGAAAATGAAAAGCTCACTTAGGTGCTCATCTATACACATACCTATAATTTACTA
>NW_006399824.1:11867961-11887424 GCF_000299155.1 Elephantulus edwardii | reverse complement strand
AGAACAATGTTGGCTCTTGGGTTTTCATAGATACTTTTTACTATGTTGAAGAAATTCCCCTCTAATCCTATTTTGTTGAGTGCTTTAATCATGAACGGGTGTTGGATTTTATCAAAGGCTTTTTCTGCATCAATTGATAGGACCATATGGTTCTTGTTCTTTGCCTTGTTGATTATACATTTCTTAAAATTGGTTTGCTTACAAAGTTTATATACATTCTGTTTCCATCACACATTTTTCAGTCTGCTGTACTTTGGTGGCTTACATGTTCCTGTGAGGTGGGAAGTTACATCTCCTGTGATTAAAATACCAGAAGAGTTGCCATAATGTACAGGTTTCTGCAAAACTATCAGATTAAGACGAGGAAGAAGGACCTGACAATCGTCTTTGGAAAAAACTGGTCAGTGAAAACCTTATGAATAGTAATGAAATATCTGATATAAGATCAGATGAAGGGTCCCTTGGGTTGTAAAGCTCTCAAAATAAGACTGATGAAGATCTGCCTCCTCAAAACAGAATTTAAAAACCCAAATTCATCCCCATTGAGTCAGAACTGACACGTAGCTGACCATCTAGTGTCTTTTCAGAGGCTGTAAACCTTACAGGAGGTGATTGTCCATCTTTCTCGCTCTGAACATCTTGTGGATTCAAATTGCCAGACAGGTGCAGTGCTTGCATAAACAGACTGACTCTGTATGGACTACACCACCTCTAAATTGAATCTCCTTTAGTAATGTGGAAAAAGTTGAACTTTCAGGACCTTCATATATTCAGTATAAGAAGAGACAGTCACAAACATCCATTGACTATTAAGCTCCAGGCAATGTTTATTTCTCTTTTACAGAGTCTCCATGGCATGACTCTAGCTCAAAATCACCTACAAAGAATCAACATATTTTTTAAGAAGGATCAACATATAAATGTTATTTTATTTTTGCTTAGCTTTTTAGTCATCAAGTTTATCAATATTTAACATTTTTGTTACCTAGTGCTATGGCTCATCAACAACATACATTGTTAGGCAGATGATACAACCTTGCTTGCTGAAAATGAAGAGGACCTGAAGCACTTGCTCCAGAAAGTCAAGGAATGTAGTCCTCAATATGGATTGAAGCTCAACGTCAAGAAGACAAAGATTCTCACCACTGGGCCAATTGGCAACACCATGATAGATGGAAAAGAGATTGAAGTTGTAAACAATTTCACCTTGCTCAACTCCACAATCAACACTCTTGCATCAGCAGTCAGGAAATCAAAGGATGAACTTCATTGGGGAAGTCTGCTGTTAGAGACCTCTCCAAAGTGTTAAAGAGCAACGTTGTCTGTCTAGAGACTAAAATTCACCTGACCCAGGTCATGGTCTTTACAACTACTCACCATGCGTCAGAGAGCTGGATGATGACTAAGGATGATAGAAGAAGAATGGATGCTTTTGAGTTCTGATGCTGGAGAAAAGTAGTAAACATAGCATAGACTGCAAAGAAAACAAACAGGTCTGTCTTGGAGAGGGTGAAACCACGTCTCTTCCTGAAGGCAAGGATTTTGAAGCTCCAACTTTGGACAACTTTGGAACTCCATACAGCAGACTTGGATATGTTGTCAGGATGGACCAGTCCTTGGAGAAAGACATCATGCTTGAAAGGGAGAAGGGACAGTACAGGAGAAAGAGTAAGACCCCAGATGAGATGGATAAATACAGTAAATGGGGAAATGGAAGTAGTTGTGTCTGAGTCAGTGAGATTGGCTCAGGACAGGGCAAGGTTCAGAGCTATTGTACATTTAGGGTTGTTATGAGTCATAGGCATTTTGATGACTCATAGCAACAACAGTGCTATCACTAGCACAGAAATAGCACCAGAACATGGTTTTAACAAACAGAATTTCCATTCTTATCATTTGAGGGACTGGGAGTTTGAATTCAGGGGGAAGGTTTTGGGTCTCTGTTGGCTCTGGAGGAAGGCCCATACATTTCTGGCTCCTAGATTCTTGGAAATCTCCATTTGGGTGGGCATCTATCTTAACCCAGCTCTACTCACTCTCTTGTTTATTCAGTCTTTCATATCTCAAAAAAGACCAATGCAAGATGCACACTATGCTAATCCTGTCTTGTCAAAGACAACCTATTTTTCAAATAGGATTATAACTATAGGTGTAGAGTTATAACTATAGGTGTAGAGGCTAAGATTTACAAAACGTATCTTTTTTTTGGAGGGGAAGTGGTACAATATTTAATCAATAGGATTTAGTAGTTTTGCTTTTTGCTTAGGGTCAGATAATAATGATTTAGAATAAATGATTGAAAGAGAATTTTTTTTCTCCAATTGTACTTGCTAGTTTTTATTTCTTAAACCCTATGAAAGGCAGAAACCTGTCAGAGAAGGGAAACAAAAATATTTTCCACTAAAACTAATGATATGGAATAAATGCATGATTAGACATGATGTACTGTAATTTATGCTATGGAAGAAAATATGCATTAATGATTTTAAAACGCCAATATGCTTTGTAAACTTTCACTCAACTCACAATTTAACAACAACAACAAAAACAAAAAACCAAGTGATAGAAAATTGGTAAGACTGCATCTTGTCAAAGGTAGAAAACTTTCATGACCTGGAAAAACAAAGCAGTTGAGTTGAGTTCTGGCTTAGGTTTCATTTTATCAATTCTAAATAACAAGTATTATGAGAAAGCTGGACAACTCATGTGGACCACGAGGGCTAAACTTGACGAGGCAGGGAAGTAGAAATAGTTTTGAAAAATTAATAATCTTATAGTCCTCATAGACCAAATGTACCAGTATTTTTTGAGTAGGGGCTGCATGTCCATTTTTAACTGTTCTCCATTCTCTTTGCTGGGAATAGTAGAAGGTCAGTGAAAAGAGAAAGAATCTGAATGAGAAGGACTGACCAGTGACCACAACAATGAATGACCTTGAACATGGTAGAGATCATGAGGACGGAGCAGGAAAGAGCCAGGTTTTGGTCTACTTGCAGGCTTGCTATGAGTTGTAGTCAATTTGACAGCACCTGGAATGACTCTTCTCATGATTTTAGTGCATAACTTGAAGAAAGGCTAACTAACTTAGAAGAGATTATTGTATGTTGCCCTAAATTTTCTGATCAAGAACCAGCTTATACAGTAATCCAAAGCAACATGTAAGTCGTGGCTGTTGAGTCAACAGCAATATTGTTGTAGTAAAATACAGCAATACCCTGTAAAATAATTTAGAAGCATAGGATTTAAAAAGAAAATTATTTGAGCTCTGGTGGCCTAATGGCAAAAAGCTGTACTGCAATCCCAGAGGTGTGCAGTTTGAATCCACCAGCTGCTGCACTGGAGAAAGAGGGACAGTCTTCTCCTGTACCAGACAGATCTGATTTGATGTCACACACACACAAAGAGATAATAAAGTTTTTTTTCAAACAGAAAATTATCTCAAACTATAGTTATGACTAAATCAATTTTGGAGCCCTTTATCATAAAATAGAGACCAGTTCTTGAGATTTCTTTACAGTGAAAGAGTATCTGGTTATCTGAAAGGAAAACACTGTGTGTGGGTTGTGGGTTCAAGTTTTGAAGTTAATTTTTGGTAATATATTGCCTTGTTAGAAATCTCTGTATTAAAACTAAACAATGATAAAGCTTTATATTTTTCTCCCAAACTCTGCAATGATTCTTAAACTGCATCAGTTACTTTCTCAGTAATATGGGACCTAGTAATTTTCATTACTTCATCTTCAGGAGATTCAGCAATAAAACTTAAAATTTATTTTCACTGACACAGAAAATTCCTTATCACCAGAGGGCTCTGAAAGTCACAGTGAAAGATATCACTTCTAGGTCACAACACAGAGGAGACTCAACTCTTTGGATGGTCTGATTAAAGGAATTATCTTCAAGTCCACAGCCATAACATCAGAATGGGCTCAGTTGTGTTTTATTTATTTACTAAACCATCTGGTCTCAGGCACTAAAGGAGAACAGTTTAGTGTATAATGCACTGTTGAACCAGTCCTCCATTGCACCAATATATTTGAAAGAATTCTTTTGACCTCAATCTGCTGCCCTAAGAAGATGCACTCCCTGGCAGTACCCAGAGCCTCTGGTCCTGGAGCCCTGAGGAGGAGCAATCCCAGAACCACCCAGGGGGCCTCTTTACTCTAGAGAAGGGGGTACAGAAAAAGGCTCCTCCAGACCTCTGGCAGTTGTCAACCACCTGTCAGAAGGAATGGAGGACCCTCTCAGTGCTTGACATAGAATCTGTTATGTCACCCTCCACTATTCACAGGCAGAAAGGAACCTGACCAAGAAAAGGGAAGTCAGGCACAGATGGGTTACAGAAAGTCTATTGTCACCTTTCACCATTTAGCTGTAACCCTACTGTGGATCAAACTCAACCTCATCACCATCAAGTGGGGACCTCTGCATAGCTGAGCCTCCGGTGTCTGTAACTCACACTGGAAGAGATGGTCTATCTTTCTCCCGTAGAGCCATTGGGAAACTTGAACTGGCAGAGAGGTGCTAACTTTGAATTAGCAGCACTATTCCCTACAGACTATGCCGCCAGGGCTCCCTCTCCTATGAATAGAAAAATTCAATGTAAATGGAAGCATTTCTTCTTGAGAAAAGGACTTGGGTCATTCAACTACTATTCCTTTTGGTTTAAAATCCCTCTTATAATATCTTTTTAGCTCTGTCCTGCCTATCATTTAAGTTTTACTTGTCTATGTCAAGCTGTCTGCAGCCTTCAGGCCTGTTTTTAACTGTTTTTGGTCAAACATTCTTCTAGGTAATATAGCCCTGGTCTGTCCACTTGCTGAGTTACAGAGGTAACTCATGGTTGCTGTGAAGCTGAACACTGTGAAACTGATGTGTCAAATGAGATAATGGTTACCAATGGTGGACAGTTTTTGGTGGAGCTCCCCAAAGAAAACAAGCTTGGAAGCAGGAGTGGCATCTACCTTCGAAACAGCTTGCTTCTTGGAAACCCTATGAACCTGGAGAAAGGATGAAATTTATACAAGTGTTCAGGTCTTTCATTCATTGGGACACTATGAGTTGCCTATGACTCAATGGCACTTAACAACAACAACAACATGTCAAGCTCTGGCTCCTGTTTTTCAAAGCATTGCCACAAAACAGAGATGTAAATCAAGTCACTGTTGTGGGGTCTCTACAGATTCATTGTGACCACATATGTGTCTATGAATAATTACTCCATAGGCTTTTCAATGGCTGGGTTTTCAGAAATAAAACCAGGTATTTCTACCAAGGTGCTTCTGGGTAGAATTGAACCTTTAATCTTTCCACTAACAGCTGAGAACTTGAATTATTTGACCACCCAAGGATTCTAGACAACAAAAGACAAGGTATTTCCAGGAGGGTGACGTTCACATAAACCAGTGATCTTTCTGATGGTCAGTTTTATTCTCTCCCTGAATCTCTAATAGGTTGTGATGAGATAGTTGGTGAAAAATGGGATGATTAAAAACCACTTTCAGAAGTGTAAGGGTTATTTTTGTTAAAAGGATAAAGATCTGTACTAAGGTTCAATTGAAAGACAAAAAAGATTCAAGAGGGACTTCTGTATTGAAAACTGTAATGGCAAGGTGATGGGTCAGAGAGAGAGGATGAACTACAATAGGAATTGACACGTTGACTGACACAATGCGCTGGAGCAATCAGAGATGGTGACGATGACACAGGATAGGGCAAAGTCCACATCTGTTTTTCACAGAATCACTAGAAGTTGTCGTTGACTCAGTGGCACCTCAAAAGAGCAAGAAGAAACATTTACTTCTCATAATACTTACATGCTATATAGAATTCACATAGCCTACTTGAGGCTGATAAAGATGGTATTATTGTTACTGTTGACTTTGACTTATAGTGACTCAATGAACAACACATCTGAATCTTGCCCTATCCTTCACCATCTCATGATGTTCACATGTTCACCTTTATTGTGATAGTCACTGTATTAATCCATCTCTTTAAGGGTCTTCCTCTCTTTCACCAACCTTCTCTCACCCCCTGCATATCTCTTTCTAAGGAGTGTTCCTCCAGCAAATATGCCCAAAGTAAGTGAAACTAAGTTTCAACACCTTTGCCTCTTAAGGAATAAAGATAGTAGAATGACAGTCTTTTCTATAATCAGAGGCCTGAACCTGATCTTTTAATGGATGATTATAGCAGATTGTTCCTAGTCAAAAGACTTCTAACTAGACTGATACAGAGAATTATTGTTGATTTTGTATTTTATAATAGTTTTTTAGATTTAATTGCCATACGATACAACACACTCATTTAAAGTGTAAAATTATATTATTTTTAAATATATCCACAGCTGTACAGTAAAATCTATCCATGACAATGAATAATTAATTTTAGAACAGTTTCATTGCCCTGTACTCTGCAGAGGCTCTGGTACTGGGTTATGACGTTATTAACACAAAGGCAGGCAGTTTAAATCTATCTTTTGCTCCTCAGGTGAAAGATGGGAAATCTCCTCCCAAGCAATTTGTTCTTGTTGTGTCGAGTAGAGTTGGAATTGACTCAGAGTTGAGCCTCCAGTGGGTTTTCAGAGGCAGTAAATCATGTGGGAGGAGACCTATCTTTTTCCTATGAGCAATTTACAGCCTGTGAAAACCTGCCTGAGGAGCAGCACATGATGAGCAACCTCTTCATTGTCCCCTGAGCCATCCCTCAGCAATCACAAATCTACTTTCTGTCTTTATGTATTTGCCTGTACTCGACATTTAATGCAAATGAAATAAAATAATATGCAGTTTTCCATGATTGGTTTTTCACTTAGTAGGTTTTAAAAGTTCACTGAGGTTGTAACATGTATTAATATTCAGTCCTTTCTTTTTAAAAAAATTACTGTAGTAAAATATATATAACAAAACATTTGCTACATTAACCACTTTTAAGTGTATAATTTATTGACATTAACTAGTCACCGTGTTGTTATATCACCACTATCCATAACTGAAAGGATGACATCATCCTGAACAGAAACTCCACATTCCATCAGCAATGCCACAGAATTGCTTCTGTTCTATGAATCAGACTCGTTTCACATTTCTTTTTAAAAACATGTACGTTTTGTGTTTTTAAAATCAGGCATGTTAATTCTTTACATAATTTTCAAAAGCTAAGACATAGGTTAACATTTTTTTAGCAAGTACTTTTAAAACCTGGTTACTTAGGATTTCTGAAGAGCTTCTTTTTAGAAAAAAAAGCATTTATGAATTTGTACACTTTCTCCTTCCCAATTTTCATAATAGCAATAACTATGTCACTCACATCTTTTTCACCCTGTGCCACTTCAGCTCATTGGCTTATTAGCTAATTAGCTTATAATAAATATTTATTGGTCACCCCATTTTCTATTCCCTGTGGGACACAATAGATAATGATGAGTTTTGGCACTGTCAGAATCTAACAAACTTTTTGAAAAGTGTGATATCACTTCTGTCTCCATTTCCACACTAGTTATTATTTTCTCCCATGGCATGTATTGCCTTTAAATACCCGCTGGAGACTCAGCTATGAGTCAGTTCCAACTCAACAGCACATAGCTTAAAGTAACATTCACTTTGCAGGGAGGTCTGGTGGCTTAGTGGTAAGGAACTGCACTGCCAATCCAAAGGCACGTGGTTGGAGTCCAACTGGCAGATTCCTCTTGTCAATTTACTGTCTCTCAAAAGCTACTGAAAGGTTAACTATGAGTCAGTTCCAATTCGACAGTGCATAATAACATTAACTTTGCAAATATGTCAGTCTGGAGACTAAGGTGAGCCTACGTGCTATGCATCAGAAAGCTAGACAATGAGATGATAGAAGGATAATTGATGTTTTGAGCTGTGGTGCTGGAGAAGAGTATTGAATATATCATGGACTGCAAAGAGAACAAACAGGTTAGTCCTGTAGAAAGTGAAATCCTTGGAGACAAGGATTCTGAAGCTTCATCTGACATACTTTGGACATGTTGCAAGGAGGGACCAGTCCTTGAAGAGGGACATCACGCTTGGGAAGGTGGAGGGACACTGCAGGAGGGGAAGACCCTCGATGAAATGGATTAACTTATTGGGGAAATGGGGATAGGTGTGTCAGAGACATCAAGGTTGGCTCAGGATAGAGCAGGGTTCAGAGCTGATGTGCATAGAGTTGCTATGAGTTGCAGGCAACTTGATGGCACATAACAACAACATATTGAAATCTAGTTTCCAACTCTACCAATCTACCCCCCCAAAATGTCTCTCACTGAGGTCACACTGGCTACAGAATGAAAAAGCCCAGTGATTATTCCTTTGTTGATGTTTTTTGGGACCTTTCTGTGTAGGTTTTAAAATGATTCTCTCCTTTGACTGCCATGCTGTTTCCTACTTTTCTGCTCCCTCTCAGAACTCCTGTGAATTCTGTGTCTCTGTAAACTCCTTAAATATAATGGAGGATTTGCCTAGTTCCCTTTCTTTTCCCACTCCACCCTACTTAAGGGGTCAGACTCATGTGTAAGCATGAGTATTAAATGCTGGTGAATTTTAACTTAATTTGTCAGACAGGCGGCTTTTCTTATATCACATTTCCAACTTTCTACAAATAGTTCTATCTGGATATACCAAAGAAATATAAAACTTCTCTTGTAAAAACAAAATTCCTCATCCCATTCCTCCAGTTTCCATTCTATAAAGTATTCTTCTTTTCATTGTGTGAAGTACCATAATTTCTCAATCCATTCATTTGTGGTTGGACATTTTGGCTGTTTCCATGTTCTTGAGATAGTGAATAAAGCTTCTATGAACATTGATGTACAAATCTCCATTTATGTCTTAGTTTCTCAGGGTATATTCCCAGTAGTGGAATATCTGGGTCATATGGAATTTCTATGTTCAGCTTTTTGATGAAGGGCCAAACTGCTTTCCAGAATGATTAAACCATTTTACAATCCCACCACCAATGTATAAGAGTTCTTTTCTCGCCATATCCTCTCCAACATTTATTACTTGCTGCCCTGTTAAACTTTACCACCGTTACTGTAGGGAGATGGTACCTCATTGTGATTTTGATTATACAGGAGCAATGATTTTGTAAATTATTACCTAACTTGGGAGGGACTGGAGAGTACTATGCTGAGTGAACTAACTTAGTCCCACAAGGATAAATATTGTATAAAACCATTATTGTGGAATGAGTATAACGATCTAAGGGGGCGGAGAGGTTGGAAGCAGAGGGATGAGTTTGTGCAGGGCGAGGGGGAGATTAATCATGGGGTTGTACAATTTGATGGGTAGGGGAGTGAGGGAAATGGAAAGAACTTGTTCTTGAAAACAATGTATTCAAATTTCGTAAATAAACTAGTAGAACATTTAGAAAAAGTATTCTTCTTGGAGACTTCCTTTTTTCCCTGACTTAATAAATTCCATCAGTTTCTCACCACTCTACCAGTTGTAGTTGATAAAAAGCTTGGCCACCTTCACAGAAGAGGACCTTAATTGAGGTTTTCTTAGTCACAGGAGAAGGGGAGCTCTGGTGATGTGGGCTGGGAGTCATGCTGGTGGATTTGATCCATGAACATGGTTTGTTGACCTGAAGCCATGACACTAGAAAAGATAGCCAGATGCATCTCCTCAGGAGAAAGATGAGCAAATCCTCCCATTAGATTTAGAACTTATGAAACCCAAAGGAGAGTCAATTCTGATCGCAACAAGAATGGAAGTCACAGGAGAACAAGCTCTGCTTGGTGACCCTTAGCATCTTTGATCCTTGTAACCAAGTACCTTCTCTGGAAAGCCTTCATCGCACTCCATAAAGCAGATTAGACACTCTAGCTTCTGGGGAGACATGAATCATTTGTCTATTATTGTTGTTATTGTTTGTCTGGAGTCTGCATTGACCCTCCAGCGGGTTTCAGAATCAGTTAATCCCAAGGGAGGAGATTGTTGATCCTTCTCCGGAGGAACATCTGTGGGTTTATACTGATTGCCTGTGGCACTGAAGTACAGCTTCTTACCACTAGACCACCAGCGCTCCCTGTTACTACAACACAAATAGTAACATTGCTAGGGAGACACTCAAAAGATTCCAGAGCCTGAAGTGATGGCAGTAAAGGAGGAGGGGTTGCCAAGAGAGTGCCATCACTCGAACTGATGTCACCTGTCAATCAGTGTGATAACTGATCACTGAGTGAACAAAACTCTCCTCCCCCGGCCCCGCCCCCACTCCCTAACTATCTTCACAATCCAGCAGACAATATGCCGGCTAGCCAGCCAGAGCATTGCCACACAGAGAAGAGGCTAGGCTCTCTGCTCTCTGCCAGCACGGGAGGGGAGGAACTGCAGTGAGCCGTCTGGACAGGGCCAAGAGTGGTGGGCTGCTGTGCTCTGAGGGGGTCGAGTTGTGTGGACCTGCTCCACCCATAAATGATGTTTCCCAGGTGGGCTTATCTCTGCTGAGGTGTGACACTGGGAGTTACTGCACTGAGTGATACCAATCCTGGTGATGCCACGAAAAGCAAAACTATTTTGTATTATTGTCTATGTACATCTATATCCTCCTTTGAACTGTGACAGTTCTAAGGGATTGTAATGATACATAAAGCATGAAGTTTATTTCGATCTAGAGTCAAACAAAGCCTTGTTGGTACAGTGTTTAAGTACTTCACTGCCAACTGAAAGGTTAGTAGTTTAAACTCACCACCTGTTCCAGAGAGAAAAATATGTTAGTGTGCTTTGGCAAAAAAAATATTATAGCCTGGGAAATCTTAGGGGGCAGCTCTCCTCTCCTGCATGATTTCTGTGTGTCAGCATTGACTCAATGACCACAGTTCTGATTTTGATTCCATTACAAAGGAATCTTATAGCTGTAATTTTAAGCATTCACAGTATGTGTATTTCATCATTTTACACAATTATTTTAAAATTCTTAGTGTATGATTACGGTGTTTTAGTTATCCTCTTTATGGATCAAATGGTATAATGTGTGAGATTTGTTTCAAAAATTACATGGCAAGAAGGAATTTCGTGAGATTTATGTGGAAGAAAATTGGTTACGTGTTTAAGATGCCTGAAGTTGAGTCTGTTCCTACCATGAATGTCACAAATCCTGCCTCCTCCAATGGCCCTTTTTATAGTGCAGAGTAGACAGCTGGTTTTTGTACCTGAGGTGTCTGAGAGTGGCTCACCATGGCACTTGTACCGAAAAGGCCACATGGATGAGAATAAGGACAATCGTGAGGACTTTGAGATCACCAACTGAAACCTTCAGAAATTAGTTCACTGGCAGAGCCACTGGCAGCTCCAGTGAAGGTCACAGTGAGGGCAGAGGACGAGAGACAGAATAGGAAAGTTCTGATGATGAAGTGAGATCTGTGAATCAGGTTGACCTTTCTAAGGATTTAGGAAGGAAGACGTTAAAAATGGGTTGTGGTTGTTGTTTTTAAGTACCATTGAGTAGTAGACAACTCATAGTGACCCTATGAATGAGAGAGGTGAACACTTGTATAACTTTCTTCGTTTCTCCAAGTCCATAGGATTTCCCAAGGCAAGATATTTCAGAAGTGGATGCCACACCTGCTTCCAAGCTTGTTTTAATCTGGGAGCTCCACCAAACACTCTCCACCATGGGTAACCATTATCACATTTGGCACATCAGTATCACAGTGTTTAGCATCACAGCAACCATGAGTTACCTCTGTACAGCAAATGGACAGACCAGGGCTATATGACTTAGAAGAATGTTTGACCAGAAACAATTAAAACCAGCCTGAGGGCCACAGACTAAAATTACCCACCTTTGGCTTGGTAGCATCACTTTCTGTCCACTAGGCCAACTGAGCTCTCTCTATATTGTTGTTATTATTGTTAAGTACCATCAAGTTGTAGATGACTCCTAGTGACCCTATGGATGAAAGTCTTGAACATTTGTATACCTTTCATTGTTTCTCCAAGTCCTTGCTCCCAGGAAGAGGTAATCCAGCCAGCCTAATAGGACCCAGACCGAGAAAGAGTGCACCTCTGAAGCCACACAAATTTTCAAAGGCATTTTACAGGAGAACCCAATTCCTTCTTGGACTTTGGCAGCTGGGAAGGTCACACAAAAGAAATTAGACAGAATATGTATACCAATGGAGGAGTTTTTCAAGGAGAAGAGCGACCTGGGGGTGGGCGGGTAGAAAAGTGCAACAATGAATGAATGGAAATCCAAACTCTGTAGATGTTCATTGAAATTAATAAAAAAAAAATTAGAGAGAAGCTTCTTCAAAGATGGCCTAGGTCCAGGGAAGAATGTACAAGGTGCATGAAGGTGACAGAGAAAGGGGAAATGAGTTGTGAGACTTACAGCTCAGATCCTGCAAGACTTCTCCCTGCTTGTCTTGTCTCAGAAGAGAAAGCTGAAGAAGCAACCGAGCCAGTTTAGGAGACCCCAGCAGAAGCAAGAAGACACATCCAAGTACTCTGACAAGATAGTAGAAGTGTTGAAAGCCAAAGGATTAGTCAGAATCCATGATTAGTAAGGAGCTTCCCCCATGATTAGTAAGGAGCTCCCCACTATCCATACGGAGCTTTCTCAGATTGAGGCCATGACGTCATCTCCCAGCCCTGGAAAGATGTTTCCACCTGCTAGCTCCCGGGAAGTGTTCATGGTCAATTAAAATTATACTGAGACTGGGTCTCAGGGAGTTTGCCATTAACCCCTTCCAGCAGCAGAGGGATGCCTTTTAATGGAGGAGTGACTGGTAGGGGATAATGTTAATTTGTAGTCTACTGGAGCTTTTCCAAAAGCATTTAGTCCTCAAGCCACTTCAGGGGCTATGCTCTAGGCTCAGTAATAGCTCAGGGAGATCGACAAGTGGTATCTGGGCTGGAAATCCACATTCTCAAGACCAAGGGATGGACCATTTGTCATCAAGGGCAAAGTTAATGAAGCACTTGCTATTCTGAACAGGGCTGTGTCCTGTAGTGTTTGTGCCTGTACGCAGCTTAGAATGTGGGAGAATATTTTCTACATCATCCAAATGGAAGGACTTCCAGTATGAGTTGTACTGGAGTGCTAAGAGCTGAGAATGAGGCTTAAAGGGCTACCAGGGTTCCTTCCCATGAATTTCAAGGGCCTCATCCAAATCCAAGCTGAGGAGTACAGTGATCATCAGCAGGAAATGGAGTGAGAGGAAATGGCTCTATACTCCTGGTTGTATGGTGATCTACATCAGTATTCATCCAGGGCCAGAAAACCTAGTTGCCCACCTCTCTGAACAGCATGGCTGATATGGTCAAATAGATGGCTGCAGGATCAGAGATCAAGACTTGGACTTAGAGCACCAAAAATTTCCTGTGAACAATAGTGATTATCCTTTTAAAAAAAAAATGGTGTGCTTGATAGAAGTCATGCATGTAAAGCTGAACAATTAATAAGGAATACTGAAAAGAAATTGATTCCCTAGAATCCCTAGAATTACGTTGGCAAAGAATATTGAATATATGGACTGTCGAAAGGCCAGGAAGCTGTGTGGCACAGTCTATGGCAAGTTGTACTGCAAACCCAAAAGCTACTTGTTTCAGGAGCTGGAATCCACTGGTAGTTCCATGGAAGAAAGATGGGCAGTCTCCTCCCTGTACTATTTATTGCCAAGGATGAATCAGAATCTACCCAACTGCAGTTGAGTGAGTAAATGCCAAAATAACTAACAAATTTCTCTTGGAAGAAGAATGTTTCTCAAAAGGAAGCACAGTGAGACTTGGTCTTACATACTTTGGACATGTTATCAAGAAGGGTCAGGTCCATGGAAACAGCCTAAATGTCCAATCACCATTAAAAGATTGAGAAATTATGGTATATTCACAAGATGGAATACTAAGTAGTACACAGGAGAAATGATTTTGTAAATCACTGCCTAACTTGAGAGGGACTGAAGAGATTTATGCTAAATGAACTAACTTAGTCCCATAAGGACAAATACTATATAAGACCGATATTGTAGAATGTGTGTCAGGATCCAAAGCGGGGAGGGTGGTAGCAGAGGAGTGAGGAATGGGGGTGGGAGTGGTTAATCATAGTGTTGCACAATTTGATGGGTGGAGGGAGGAGTGGGTAAAGGAAATGGGAAAGATCCATGGGGGGAAATGTATACGAATTTTATAAGTAAATCAGTATGAAATAAAAATCCTATTTAAATAAAACACACACACACAGAAGAATTAGTTCCTAGAGAAAGACATTATGCTAAATAAAGTAGAAGGTTAGAAAAAAAAGAAGACTTTCAATGGGATGGACCCACATAGTAAGGGCAACAATGGGTACAAGCCCAACAGAGATTGTGAGGGTGACAAAGGATTGGGCAGTGTTTGTTTTGTTTTAACAGAGTATTTTTACATAGGATTTTTGTTTTTGTCTTTTTGTGAGAAGCCAGTTGGACTCAGTTTAGATGACCCCAATTTTGTTGGCAACATCCAAAGCATCATAGTCAGGAGCAAGTCAGACATAGGCTTTCTTCTCTCCATCAGGCCTAATCAAAGTGTTGACCTTGGCCACATCAATGTCATAGAGCTTCTTTACAGCTTGCTTAATTTGATGCTTGTTGGCCTTGACATCCACAATGAACACAAGGGTTTTGTTATCTTCTATCTTCTTCATGGATGATTCAGTGGTCATGGAAGATTTGATGATGGCATAGTGGTCAAGCTTGTTTCTCCCGGGGGTGCTCTTCTGGGGGCATTTAGGCTGCCTTTGGAGTCTCAGGGTCTTAGGACGTCAGACAGTGGGTGATGTGCAGATCTTTTGTCTGTGGATGCCCTTCAAGACTGCTTTCTTGGTCTTCAATGCCTTTGCTTTGACTTCAGTTTTGGGAGGGGCAGGGGCTTCCTTCTTTGCTTTCAGCACTGTCTTTGTAGAAAGGTACAAAAGGTTTTGTTTACATTAGTTGGGGCACTTAACAACTACATTCATTAGGATTCATTTAAAAGATTCATTTTTCATTTAATTTTTAAAAACTGAGCTGAAGTCTCAGACTCATTAAAGTGCAGAGTTCTTCCCATCACTCTATCAAATTGGTCATGGGATAAAGCAAGCAATATTCCAGAATTCTCCACATGTATTTATTTTAATGAAATTCCCAAGACAAGAGACAAAAGCAGTGGTTAAAAATGTGAGCCCTGGGAGTTCGTGAACTCTAATTTCTCATGTGACGTTTCCAAGAACTTCCTATGTGGTCTTTGGCAAGAATAGATTTTTCTGGTCTTAATTTGGTCATTCTCCAAACTTGGTCAGAAGTCAAGGTTCACTTGGTGACTTATCAGAAAGCAGCAGTTCCAACCAGAGCAGCTTTGCATAAATATGACTTACTACAGGTGGCTCCCAACTGACTTAGGATGAGTTTTTTTACGTTTTGATCAAAATAAAATCCCTTTTTTGTAATTTTCATGATCATTGCCTTTTTTTCTTATTAATTTCAATGAACATTTACAGAGATGGTGGATTTCCATTCATTCACTGTTGCACTTTTCTCCCCGCCCACACCATCCCTACCCCCATTTCGCTCTTCTTTAAAAGCAAAAGAAAGACTCCCTCATTGGTATACAATCTCCCCGCACCCTCCCACCCTCACCCCGAGTATACTCCACTCTGCAACCTTCATTCTGAACTCTTATGATAATCATAATGTCCTAAAATATATTACTTTTAAACTGTTCTCTCCCTCATCAGTTTCAATGCAGTATACATAATTTATCCAGTTTTCCCCATCCTGATGTCAGCTTCATTCTACAAAAGTGGTACCATACAGTATTTTGTCTTTTTGTGACTGAGATATTTCATTCATCACAATGTCCTCCAGGGTCATCCATTTTGAATAATATTGCAAGAGCTCCTTGTTTTTCAATGCAGCGTAGTATTCCATTGTGTGAATATACCACAGTTTTTCTATCCGTTCATTTGTTGATGGGCACTAGAAGTCCTTGCTATTGTGAACAAAGCCGCAATAAACATGGGTGTACATATATCTGCTTGGATGTCGGTTATGGTCTCTTTAGGGTATATTCCCAGTAGTGGAATTGCTGGGTCAAATGGTATCTCTATTTGCAACTTTTTGAGAAAGTGCCATACCGCCTTCCACAGTGGTTGCACCATTTTACACTCCCACCAACAGTGAACAAGGGTTCCAGTCTCTCCACAACCTCGCCAGCATTTGTTGCTTGCTGTTCTGTTAAATTTTGCTATTCTGATATCTCATAGTTGTTTTGATTTGCATCTCTCTTAGAGCTAGGGATTTTGAACATTTCCTCATGTGCTTGCTGGCCATCTGAATGTCTTCTTTGGTGAAGTGTCTGATCATTGCCTTTTATTATCAGTATGTTTATAAATTTGATCTTTGTCTTTAGAGAATGTAGACATTACATACAAGCTTAGAGATATGATGACACCAGTAAATTACCAGTGGCAAAATTGTATGTAGTATATATTACTGCATAAACGGTAGGCATGGGAAATCTCCTCCTGGACAATTTACTGCCTTTAAAAACCTTCTCGGGGGTCAGCTCTGAGTCAGTTCCCATTCAACAGCAGTGAGTTGTTTATTAAGATATTACTGATAATATGTTACTGTTACATGTCATTTAGTCAGAATTGACTCATAGCTGACTCATTATTAGGTTTTTAGAGGCTGTAAATTGCATGGGAAGAGATTACTCCTCTATCTTCTTAGGAGCAGCTACTGGGTTTGAACTGCCTGCCTTTGGATTGGCCACCTTACTAAGCCACAAGAGCTCCCAGGTAGACCTCCCCCACCAAGAAAGTGGGCAGTTTTGCAAGTAAAATTTGTTATAACAGTAATATACAAATCAATGACTGTATTTAAGAGGAAAAAATATATCAGCTTTTAAATAATCATCAATGCAATGAACTAGTTTACAGACAGTGAAAACCTATGCTTAAGGGTGAGAAAAAATTATTTCATAAGAAAAGTTGTTACTGACAAAAGTTTTACAAGTAACAGTATTACTGATTCAAAATAATAGAACTATTTTCATTTTCACACAAAGTCTGATAGTTGGGGTCCACTAGAACAATTATTTTTTTTCTGTGCACAGGTTTTCTTCATGCTTACTATTTGAGATATGATAATATGAACACTTTCTACAGTGGTTGTAATCTATAGCTTACCTCAATTTCTTGTGTAAAAGTCTGATTTTACTTAGATTTGGAGATGTTTTTGATGCTAAAACATATAGAAAGTCTTGCAAACAATTGAAAACCATCAATCACTTGATGTTCATGTATGTATGTTTGTACTTTCAACCCTTTTACCATTCTTATTCTAGAAATAAATGAAGTGGCAAAAAAGAAAAGAGAAATTTTTCTCTTTCACCCACCTGGCATCAATTGTTTCTAAACTAGGCATCTAGTGGGGAACAATTTATCAGAAAAAGAGGTTAAAGGTGATCCCAGAATTCTCAGTTGCTTATGTAACAAGTAGACAATACCCTTCTGTGCGGTGGTTTCGCCTCCATAAGAATTCTCTCACATACGTTCAGACAGACATGTTTTCTCAACCACAAACATATGCCTACACTAATTTTCTGTCTCATATCTGTAAGTTATTTTCTCAAGATACACTTCATCTGTTTCATATTTAGATAAGCTTCCTTCATGTAAGCTTTTAAATGCTGTCATGACTATTGGAATTTTTTTTTAAAAGAAAAATAAAATTGCATGCTGGGTAATTATAAAACAATGCTGCCACACACTCTGTAGGCGAGAGGAAAGAGGGGTTGTGTTAGCACTAAAATGAACACACTAGAAACCTTTAAAACGACTACAACTCACAAAAATTAATGGTATATTATGTGCTAAAATATTTTCTCTAGGAAAAATAACCACCAACAAACAAACCACTGTGGTATACTTGATTCTGATTCTGACTCATAGCAACCCTGAAGGACAGAGAAAAATGGCTGTACAGAGTTTCCAAGACTTTAAATCTTTATGGAAGCAAACTGCTTTATCTTTCTTGGCTAGTGGATCTGAAATATTGAACCTTGTTGATTTATCAGGCGAAAATTCAATCCCCTTTTTGCTCTAGAAGAGTGAGAGTAATTCTATTTATATCTTAATTTCCTCTTAAAATTTTAAAAAACAAGTAATGAACATTTTTGCGTGAAAATTTATCCTATACTATTTCAACAATTTCTACTTGGACATCTCAGTGGTGATAGTAATTATATTCTTTAAGTTTTGCCATTTTTTTTTTATTATTATTTTGTGTGCGTGTACCGTCAAATCAGATCTGACTGGTACAGGAGGATATTGCGCCTCCTTCTCTGGCAGAGCATCTGGTGGAATCGAACCGTGTTCCTCTGGGATTGCAGTGCAGCTTCTTGCCACTAGGCCACCAGAGCTCCCCTAAGTTTTGCCATTTTCGAGTTTTACTTTTTCCAAATTATTTTTCCACCCATATATATGCACCCTAACCAAGCCATGATGTTGCCATTTGCTTCATATACAAATGAAAGTTAAACAATGAAAAAGGAAGACCATAGAAGAATCTATGTCTTTCAATTGCAGTGAATCGATGTCTTTGAATTGTAGTGTTGGTGAACAATAGTGACTATTCCCTGGAATGCCGAAAGAACAAACAAATCTGTCTTGGAAGAAGTAACAGCAAGGGTGCTCCTTGGAAGCAAGAACCAAGAGACTTCATCTCACATTCTTTGGGCACATTGTCAGGAGAGAGTAGTTCTTAGAAAAAGACTTGCTGAGAAAAGTGGAGGGTCAGTGAAGGAGAAAAAGCCCTTAAATGAGATGTGCTAACACAATGAATAAAACAATGGGTTTAAGCACAGTAGAGTTGTGAGTATTGCACAAGACAGGGCAGGGTTTCACTCAGCTGCATCTGTGCTGTAGTTGAGTGTCTACTCAATGACACCTAACAGCAACAATCCCACCCAGCCTCTTGAGTGGCCATTATCAAGTTGATCGTACAGAAGCAATTTTACTAGGTCTTTAATTTTTGTGAGTAAAGAATAATTTTCTAATGTATCCATTTTGCTCCCCCCCTGTAAGGTTTGAGATAGCTTCCTTTTACATCCAGTATATACTTTTCTCTGGATTAAAAGATGTCTTTAATCATCATAACAGCATTTTACAATTTAGCAGTGTTTGCCTACTGCCTAACATTAACAAAGAGGGCTCAAAGTTCACCAACTGTCCCTTGTCTGCCAAGACAGCCTGTTTAAGAAATTTCACTTGTAGTTTCTACCTGAGAAATCCTAAAACTCTCATCTCTTATTCTACCAGACTATTCCCCTCCCAACTACAGTATCAAGAACTTTTGGGTCTGGAGATGTAGCTCACCGGTGGAGCACGGTGGCTCACGTGCCGCGGCTTTCTGGTTCGTGGTTCATTACCGCTACCAAGGGAAAGTCGGTAAGAGCGGAGCAGATACGGCATTGCCAGGGAAAGAAAGA
>NW_006399824.1:11867091-11867634 GCF_000299155.1 Elephantulus edwardii | reverse complement strand
AAAGAAAGGAAGGAAGGAAGGAAGGAAGGAAGGAAGGAAGGAAGGAAGGAAGGAAGGAAGGACGGACTTTTGATGCCTCTCCACCAAAATCATGTTCCGTCTCAGCTATTTGCCTACAAATGCAGTTGTTCTTAAACATACTCGGTTTTTAACCAGTTGTTCGGCAGAAATTAAAAATCAACCCAATTTTCATGCTCTCAACTTTTCCTTACCCAGGAAAATCTCTAGTGAGCTTAAATGCCCAGGTCTGGTCTTCCAAAATGCCTTCTGATACCAGGGTAGACTCTAGGTAATGGGAACAGCTATTGTTGTTGCTTTATACTGTTGAGTTAGGACCCTCCAGTGGGGTTTCAGAAGCAGAAAATGGCATGGATGTGCTTAGGGGTTGACAGAACAATTCCTTACCATTAAATGCTAAGGGCCTGAACAGAAGATTTCAAAGAGAGCACAGGAAGACAAAGCAAATTATTACAGTGAAATGCACAAAGGGGTGGGGCTGGAAAAGAAAAAGGAATGAACTCAATCAGTATTTCTTTTTTTTTT
>NW_006399824.1:11850567-11866156 GCF_000299155.1 Elephantulus edwardii | reverse complement strand
CTTTATCTTGTTGTGATGCTTAAGTATTTTATAAATTCTGGATATAAGTCCCTTATCTGATATGTCATTACCAAATACTTTTCCCCAGTCTGTGGCTTCCCTTTTTACCCTGTTGGGGAAGTTTTTGGATGTGCATAGGGATTTGATTCTTAGAAGATCCCATTCATCTATTTTATCTTCTCCTGGTTGTAGGTTAATCACTATTTCTTAAGCTGAATGAACTGAAGAACAAATTCAAGCCTTGAGTTGCAAACTTAAAGGTAATGTAGACAGAATGTTGAATGGCCCAGGAAGCATCGAAAGAAGATGGAAGAGTTCACAGAATCACTATACCAAAAAGAATTGGCTGACACAGAAGAATTTTATGGAACAACATATGAGCAAGAGCCTGTAGTGATAAAGGAAGAAGTTCAAGCTGCTCTGAAGGAACTGGCAAAAGAACAAGACCTCAGAAATTGACAGCAAACCAATTGACATAATTACTTGAAGGCAAGGATTCTGAAGCTTCATGTGACATACATACTTTGGGCATGGTTCAATGAGGGACCAGTCCTTGGAGAGGGAATCATGCTTGGAAGGCTGGAGGGACAGTGCAGGTGGGCAAGACCTTTGGTGAAATGGGTTGACTCCGTGACTGGGGTAATGGAGGAAGGTGTGTCAGAGACAATAAGTTTAGCTCACGATAGAGCAGTGTTCAGAGCTGTTGTACATAGGGTTGCTATGAGTTACAGGTGACTTGATGGCACATAACAACAACAACAACAGTAGTTTAATAAAGTTATTGTCAATGTTTATTCTACTCTGGAATCATTGAGTGAGCATTTATTAAAAAGCAGATTCTTGAACCCCACATTCAGAAGATTGCAATTCAAACAGAATTATATCATTGTGTAAAACCACTCAAACAATGAAAATGATTATATTTTTTATAGTAAAACCACTCAGACAAACAATGAAAATGATTATATTTTTTATATTTAAATAGTGTTTCTTTTAATTTACTATACATATTAAAATTTTAGCATGTTTCTATGTAGATGCACTTTTTTCTATAGGTTTATGTGTAGATGTAAGTTTGGTTTGAACTTCAGTTACCAACTTCCTAGATCTTTCCAATAGTTTATTCCATGTTGTGAAATGTACACTTAAGTGGGTAGGAAGAGAGACACCCTGGAATCCTTGTACAAGATTTCACTGAGTGGTTTGAAGGTTATAAACCATTGACACTTCAATACTGGAAACAAACACTTGTTCTTATTATGAGAGCGCCTTCATGCACATATGTGAAATCCCCGAATCTGTGAGCTAATTATTCTTTCAGGAAATGAGTATATTTTGAGAAAAAAATATGAAGTTATATAACTGATAATGAGCTTCTCCAATATCTCTTTGCACAGATATAATTTATTTGATTTCTATGTATTCCATCTTTTGAAGTCCATGTGTATAATTGAAAAAGTGTTTGTTAGGCTTGTATCTTTTCATGGCACTTATTCAATCTGTATGCTGACCAAATAATGCAAGAAGTCTGACTATATGGAAAAAACCTTGGCATCCAGATTATAGGAAGACTCATTAACAATCTGTGATATGCAGATGACATATCCTTGCCTACAAAAAGTGAAGAAGATGTGAAGCACTTACTGAAGAAACTTAAAGACCATAGTCTTCAGTTTGAATTATACCTGAACATCTAAGGAATAATTGGACCAATAAGTAGTGTCATGATAAACTAAGGAAAAGTTGAAGTTAAAACAATTTCATCTTACTTGGATTTGCAATCAATACCCATGGAAGCAGTGGTCAAAAAATCAAGTGGAATACTGCAATATTTAAATCTGTTACAAAGTACCTCTTTATAGTGCTAACAAGCAAGAATGTCATTTTGAGGTGTAAGGTGCCACATTGCTTTCATTTGTCTTAAATGCTTATGAATGCAGAACAATGAATAAGGAAATAGTGAAGAATCATTGCGACTTTCGATTTACAGCATTGGCAAAGAATAGTGAATATACTATGAACTACCAAAAGAACTGGGGCAATGGGGGTTAGTGCATAAGATAATTAGTGAGACTGGCTCAGGATAGGGAAGGGTTCAGAACTGCTATACATAGGGTCGCTATACATCGCAGGCGACTCAATGGCACATAACAAAAATAACGTACTATGACAGGTTTGGAAGCAGGAGTAGCATCCAATTCCTAAACAACTTGCCTCTGGAAACGCTATGAAATTTGATAAATTTTGATAGTTTTAAAGGGGCTCCAGGCCTTTTATTCATACGGTCACTATGGGTCATGCTTGACTTGAAGGCAATCAACAACAACCACGACAACCAAAAGAACAAACAAATCTGTCTGGGAAGAAATGTAGTCAGAATGTTCCTTAGAAGTGAAGATAGATCAATTTTGTCCTAAGTACTTCGGACATATTATTAGGAGCTGTTAGTCTCAGGAGAAGGACATCATGTTTGGTAAAAAAAGATGGTCATCAAAAATAAGACTTTTATCAGGATAGATTGAAACAGTGGCTTCAACAATGGGTTCAGGTATAGCAGTGATTGTGACAATAAATTAGGACCAGACAGTGTTTTACTCTGTTGAGTGTAGGGTCACTATGAATTAGAGTGGATTCAACAAGAGTCAGGTTTTTGACCTGACCTGAAAAAATGGATTGAGGCTCAATGTCAAGAAGACAAAGATTCTCACCACCGGACCAATTGGCAACATCAGGATGGATGGTGAAGAGACTGAGATTGTTCACAGCTTTAGTTTGCTTGGCTCCATAGTCAACACTCTTGGCACCAGCAGCCAGGAAATTAAAAGGCGCATTGCCATGGGAAAGTCTGCTGTTAGGGACCTCTCCAAAGTACTGAAGAGCAATGGTGTCTCTCTGGAGACGAAGGTGTGTTTGATACAGGCCATGGTCCTCGCAATCACTTGTTATGCATCAGAGAGTTGGACAATGACCAAAGAGGATAGAAGGAGAATTGATGCCTTTGAGCTGTGGTGCTGGAGAATAGTATTGAGAATACCATGGACTGTTTGGAAAACAAACAAATTCGTCCTGGAAAGGGTTAAACCGGGTGACTCCTTGGACGCAAGGATTCTGAGGCTCCATCTAACATACTTTGGACATGTTGTGAGGAGAGACAGGTCCTTGGAGAGGGACATCATGCTTGGGAGGGTGGAGGGACAGCGCAGGAGGGGAAGGCCCTCTATGAGGTGGATTGATTCAGTGACTGGGATAATCAGGATGGGAGTGTCAGACAGTGCGATTGGCTCAGGATAGAGCGGAGTTTAGGGCTGTTGTACATAGGATTGCTATGAGTCGCAAGCAACTCGACGGCACATAACAACAACAACGGTCAACATCAACAGCAGTGACAAAATATGAGCTGAAGTGATATATATGATCTCCCTTTCTTTCCATGATTCCTTTTCTAGCTATGTGTTCCAATTGATGTTGCTATAAACTACTGGCATAGTCTAAACAGAGTTGTGCTATGAACCCAAAGGTGGGCAGTGTGAATCTGCTGGCAGCTTCTGGGGAGAAAAGTGGGAAATCTCCTTCTACGTTATCAATAGCCTTTGGCAAGTAAGTTATGAGATGGTTCAAAAATGACTGCAATGAGTGAGTGATAAACTGAAGGAGCCTTCATTCTTCCTAGTTGTTTGGTAACTGGGGGGAGCAGAGCCCTAAATGCAGACACAAACATATGTGTGAGCAAGTCATAAGCTTCCAAGTCAACCCATTACTTTCGAGGCAAAATCGACCCCCAAATTAGGTTTCTGAGGAGAAGCTTTCCATGGAAGAGCTCTCCCATCTTTCTACTGCAGATCCACTGATGATTTGGACTGCCAGAAAAGCATAGGTTTTGAGTTAGCTGCATACGTACCAAACAGACTACACGCTCTTTGAATCTGTTTAGTGTGTTGTTGTTAAAGTTACTTGCCGTCATGTCGTAAATGACTAATGGAGACCATATGAGTGAAAGACCTGAATATTTTATGACTTTTTTTGTTTCTCTAAGCTCATAGAGTGTCCGGAGGAAAGTTATTTTGGAAGTGGATACCACTCCTGCTTCCAAGCTTGTTTTAATTGAGGAGCTCCACCAAACACTGTCCACCATGGATAATCATTATCGCATTTGACACATCAGTGTTTAGCATCCCAGCAACCCTGAGTTACCTCTGTATAGCAAACTGACAGACCAGTGCTATACCACTTAGAAGACTGTTTGACCAAAAACAATTAAAATCAGGTCTGAGGGCTGCAGATTAAAATCATCCATCTTTGGTTTGGTAGCATAACCTTCTATCCACTAGGCCAACAGAGTTCTCTCTATGGCTCACAGCAATTCTATGAACAACATTTCTAACCTTGCCCTATCCTATGCTCCACAATCAGACAAACTTGACCCCATTGGTACAGTCATTGTATCGATCCATCATGTTGAGGATCTTCTTCTCGTCTCTGATCTTCCACTTCTCTCAGCATGATGTCATTTCTCAAGCACTGGAACCTTAAACTATTGTTTGTTGACTCATACCATAGAGCTGATGTTTAGCATAGAGCTGATGAATTACTGGATATATTTAGTAAATCTCAACATTGAGATTTTGGTCCCGAATAGGGACCAAACAGCCATCACTTAAGTTGACTTAAACCTGCACTGAATTTTATACTTTTCCTCCAGCTATTTGCTGTTATGTGGACACAGAGCCTTAGCTTGTAAATTCAGAAAGAGAACCTGCCTGGACAAAATACTTTCAAACGCCTGAGTCACACATGTTTCCTTCTTTAATTCTGCTGAAGGTAGCATGAAAGTTAGCATCAGCCATTGCCTTGAGGAGGTTCTTAAAGTTTGATTTGTGGATTTGCATTCTGTGAGTCCTCTTTCAAACTTCTGTTTCCCATACAAGACAAGTTAGATTGTCTAGACTGTCCTTGTTTTACCTTCACAAATGCTTAGTTTGAATTGTGCAGCTGGAAGGATGGCCTCTAAACACTCTTCGGGAGTGATTATCTGATTCCTGGCCCAGAAAAAAGATGCAAACTGACAATTTTCTTTTGTTGTCCACACCCCTCCCCCATCCCAAATACAATGTTTTGAAAGTTTTGTTTTTTCCAAATGCTTTGAAAGGTTTGCTTTCCCCCTTTTTGCGTCTTTGTATGTCCTCCTAGCCTAGCTCTTGTTCAGGAATTTTACCCAGTTTGGTTTAACACTGTTTACTGCATTTCAAAGTTTTCTTTGATTATTGGTATTTTAATTAACAACACATAAACGTAGGTACAGTCCAGTCTGCTCTGATTATGGTGGCCCTATCATTAACAACCAGCAGTTGTTATGCAGATGACACAATCTTGCTTGCTGAAAGTGAGGAGGACCTGAAATGCTTGCTACAGAAGATCAAAGACTACAGCCTTCAAGATGGATTACATTTCAACATCAAGATATCAAAGCCCTTATTTAACAACAGGCCAATGCACAACATCATGATAGATGGAGAACGATTGAAACTGTCAATGATTTCATCCTACTTAGATTGACAATCAACATCCTTGGTACCAGCATTCATGAAATCAAAAGGTGAGTTCATTGGGAAGATCTGGTGTCAGGGACCTCTCCAGATTGCTAAAGAGCAATGAAATAAGCATAAGGACTAAAGTGCATCTGACCCAAGCCATGGTGTTCTCAATTGCTTGCTTTGAATCTGATAATTGGCAATAACTATACATGACAGAAGAATCAATGACTTTGAATTACAGTGTTGGAGAAGAGTGCTGAATATCCACTGGACTGCCAAAAGAACAAACTGATATGTCTTGGAGAAGGTGCAACCAGAGTGCTCCTTGGAGGCAAGGCTGATGAATCTTAATCTCTCATATTTTGAACATACTGCTAGGAGAGGCTATTCCTTAGAGAGGGATATCATGCTTAGAGTGGTGGAGGGACAGTGAAGGAGATGAAGATCCACAATCAGGTGGATTTACACAGTGACTGCACAATTGACTTCAGTGTGTCAGAGATTGTGAGGATGGCACAGGATATGACAGGGCTCATAGCTGTTGTTCATAGGATTGCTGTGATTCATATTAGACTTGATGGTACCCAGCAACATAAATCCTGTTCCAAGTTGCCAATTACAATAAGCGTATCTGTTTGTCTATTATTCCCAGGTTAGTCCCCCCTTCTCCTGGTTCTTTTCAGTGTTCACTGTCTGTACATTTTTCCCCTCTTCCTGTCCCCCAACTTGAAGTATTTTAAATCTAACCTTTTTAATAAGGTAATTTTGTGGTAGCTGTTTATCAAGGCTTTTAGTTGTGACTCATCAAGGATGTCCTCAAAAATATCTTCCATTTTAATATTTTTAAATAGACCATGTGAACACCAATATCAAAATGAGAACCATGTAGGAGCAATCAGGTACTTGACTAAATAAGGACAAAACTCCTAAATTTCTGTGTTTTGGTTTCTGGTCCAAAAGCAAATTGTAAAAAAAAAAAATGGCATACGAATTCTAAATTTTGTGGAAATTAAAAATTTTAAGTAAAAAAAATAATTGTTTCCTACTTTAGGTAAAAAAGTAGCTGTCTTGGAAACTAAAGATTTCCTGATTATAAAGCAGATTCTTTTTTAATGAATTTATTTATTTTAAAAACTATGCACTAGATTAAGAATCATGAGGTCTGGGATCCATATTTTTCCTAATTCCACCATCTGTGTGATTATATAAGCCCTGTTCCACTGGTAACAAACAGGTTCATCCTAGAGAGGGTGAGATCAGGCTACTCCTTGGAGGCAAGGACATGTTGCAAGGAGGGACCAGTCCTTGGAGAGGGACATCATGCTTGGGAAGGTGGAGGGACAGCGCAAGAGAGGAAGACCCTCAATGAGATGATTGCTTCAGTGACTGGAGTAATAGGGGTAGATGTGTCAGGGACAATAAGGTTGGCACAGGCTAGAGCAGGGTTCAGAGCTGTAGTACATAGGGTCACTATGGGTCGCAGGGCACATAATAACAACAGTATATAGATTATTGGTTTAAAAATGTAATGTACATCAGAAGCGTCTTTTTTAATTTTTTTTTAAATTTTTTTGTGTGTGTGTACCATCAAATTGGATCTGACTGATACAGGAGGAGCTTGTCCCTCCTCCAGCAGAGCGACTGGTGGATTTGAACCAAACACATCTGGGATTGCAGTGCAGCTTCTTGCCACTAGGCCACCAGAGCTCACTCAACAGAAGCATCTTAAAAGCTTGCTAAGAAATAGAATTCTGGACCCCTTCGCCACTTCAAAGTTTCTGATACAGTAAGTCTAGGTAGGACTTGTGAGTGTGCATTTCTAACTAGAGTTGAGATGATGATGATGATGTTGTTCCAGGTACTATATACTTGGAGAACTTGGTATAGTCATCCCTGGCACAAATGATTAAAGGTTTGTGGCTTGAATTCACACAGAGGCACATTGGAATTTGACAATAACTCGAACTCATTGCCCTTGCATTGGAATGGATTCATAGCTAACCTTCCACTGTGCTTCCAAGACAGTAAATGGCACAGGAGGAGACTAATCATCTTTCTCCCACAGACCTGCTGGTGGGTTTGAACCACTAGAGAGGTGAGAACTTTTGGGTTAGAAGCACAAGTCACTGTAAGCTATGCTACCAGAGCTCCCTTTAGTGATAACAAGAGGGGAGGGAGAAAAACAAATAAACTACTAGACTCATAGGATTTTATTAATTATTGCTCCTTCTGACAGTTGATTTTCCTTTTCTGTCTTTGGCATCTTAATCATAATTAAAATTATAAACTGTCAGTCTGTAGACTAAGGTATGCCTGATCCAGGCTGTAGTTTTCACAATTATTTGCTGCACATCAGAAAGTTGGACAATCACTAAGGATGAAGAAGGAGAACTGATGGCTTTGAGCTGTGGTGCTGGAAAAGAGTATTGGATATACCATGGACTGCTCAGAGAACACACAGGTTTGTCCTAGAGAGGGTGAGACCAGGCTGCTTTGGGGGGGGGCAAGGATTCTGAAGCTTCATCTGACATACTTTGGGCATGTTGCAAGAAGGGACCAGTCCTTGGACAGGGATATCATGCTTGAAAGAATGGAAGGACAGCACAAGAGAAGAAGACCCTCAATGAGATGAATTGATTCAGTGACTGAGGTAATGTGGGTAGATGTGTTAGAGACAATAATGTTGGCATAGGATAGAGCCAGGTACATAGTAACACTATAAGTCACAAGCAACTTGATGGCACATAAGAACAATAACAACAAGTATCATAAATATCTAGATTAGATCAAGCTGTTTCTTACTTATGGTAACCTTGTAAGTGTCAAGTTAGAGCTGTTCTCCATAGGATTTACAGTGATTGACTTTTCAGAATTAAACTGTTAGGGAGCTCTGGTGGCCTAGTGGCAAGGAGCTAGGCTGCATTCCTGAAGACATGTGTTTGAACTACCAGATGCTCCACTGGAGAAGAAGGGGCAATTTCCTCTTGTACCAGTCAAATCTGATTTGATGGCACACACACACACACACACACACATAATAATAATAAAATAAAAAGAAGTAAACTGTTAGGTCTTTCTTCTGAGACACAGTTGAGTGAATTAATACCTTCAACCTTTGGTTAACAGTCCACTATGTTAGTGGTTCGTGTTCCCTCTGGACATACATATATAAACAAGCATATATATTTATATATCTATGTATTTGTTTGGGAGAAAGATGGCTTATCTTCTCCTGTGTGATTAAATTGCCTCTGAAAACCTGCTAGAGGGTCAGCTCTGAGTTAGTTCTTACTTGATGGTTGATTTCAACTTGTACATAACAACAACAACAACATTTTAAGTATTTCAGTTATTTTCCATGGTACAGGTCTAATTTTTCTTATCATTTACTATGTCAATTCCCCCAAATCATTTAAGTCTTTGAAATGTTGTATGGAAAATTATTTTGAGCATTGATAGGGAAGAGTGTTTATAGTTGACTTTGTTAGTTAAATAAATATCAGCTAACGACAACCTGTGTCTTCAAGAATTTTGCCTTCACAAATTAAGAAAATCCTGTCTGAGGTGCCTGTCTCAATTGTCCATAGTCCATTGCATCTCTCAAATCTGCCGTTCATGAGAGTCTTCATATCACCAAGTATCAGAGAAGTAGTAGTGTTGTCATGGGAACAGAACAAAGAAAGCAGAAATGACCGAAGTACATGTTGCTTACTTGTCCCCCTCCATTTCACTTGCTACTCCTGGAACTTGAAAGTGATTACACAATCTTTCCATGCCAGAAGAAATCCAAGTAGTATCTGGACCTCTCAGCCATAAACTCTGTGAAAGAAAAGTGAGACTGTTATTATATGCCCTTGAGTTAATCCTGACTCATAGTGACCCCACGTGTCAAAATAGAACTGCCCCATACGGTTTTCTTTTCTAAATTTAAATAAATTTTTTATTTTATAATGGTTTACTTACAAAGTTTGTATACATTGTTTTTCACATTGGATCTTTTCCATTTCCTTTACCCACCTCTCCCTTTACCCAGCAGATTGTGCGACCTTAAGAGTAACCATTCCTCCCTCCCCACCCATCCCCACACCACCCTCTGCCCCCCCTATCATCACCCTTTTGCTCCCCCCTCTTGGATACTCATACATCTTCTACAGGGATGGTCTTATTTGTATTTGTCCTTATGTGACTGAATTAATTCACTTAGCATAATGCTCTCCAGTCACTCCTAAGTTAGGTAGTGATTTACAAAATCATTGCTCCTACGTGCTATGTTGTATTCCATTGTGTGAATGTATCATAATTTCTCAATCATACGGTTTTCTTGGCTGTGATTGTTACTGTAGTCGATCACTAAGTCTTTCATGTGAGGAGTTGCTGGGTGGGTTTGAACTATTGGTCTTCTAGTCAGTAGCCCAGTGCTTAACCATTGTCCCACTAGCCCTCGTTAGGTGCAAATATGAAAAGCAATTAAATTAATATATATTGGCTTATACTTCAACATAAAGAAAACAAAAATGCTCACAACTGGACCAATGAACAATGTCTCCAACAATAAATGGAGACAAGATTAAAGTTACCCTTCCAAAGTTAACATCCATGGAATCTGCAGTCAAACAATCAAAAGATTGCATTGGGAAAACCTACTACAAAGGATATTTTAAAGTGCTAAAGATAAAGGATGTTGTTTTAAGGACTGAGGTGTGCCAAACCCAAGTCCTGTTCTTTTCAATTGCCTCATCTGATGTAAGAATTAGACAATAAACAAGGAAGACAAAAGGGGAATTGCTGCCTTTGAATCACAGTGTTGTGAATATTGAATATGCTGCGAAGAGCCAAAAGAACAAAGGTTTTTGTTTTGGAATAAATGCAGCCAGAGAGCGGGCAAGAAGAGCTAGACTTTGGCTTATGTACTTTGTAGACAGTCTGAGGAGGAGCCAGTCCTTGGAAAAAGACTCCATGCTTGGTAAAGCAGTGGGTGAGCAAAAAGAGGAAGTGTGGGCATAGCGGAACAACTTGGCAGATCAGCATTTGAAGATCATACAGGATAAAACTGGCTTTATAACACAGACCAACAGCAGTAATTGATCACTTGCCACGTGCCTGGTACTGTGTTAAGTGATAAGGACCCACAGTGACTAAGATCTGTTGTTATTATCTACTGTCCAGTGGGAACTGACCCATAGCTGGCTCTCCAGAGGGTTTTCAGAAGTAGTAAATCACGTTTTGCCTCTGGAGATTGCCAATCTTTCTCCTGAAGAGCAGCTGGTAAATTCAAATCCCATACCTTCAGGTTGACAGCTCAGCTCCTTTCCACTAGGCCATCAAATCTCAAGAAATTGGTAACTTTGATAAGCCATCAGAAAATTCTATGACATGTGTGACAAGCAGAATGATATCTTTGCATAAGAATTTTATCAATATCTTCCCAATACTTCTAATTAGGATTTGGTTTTGTTTGTCCCATGTACCGTCAAGTTTCAAAGGAAGATTTCTTATCTTAATTTGGTAAAGTCAAGGGCGTTTTTCATTTACGTATGCAATTCATTAACTTTTGTATCTCTTTAGTCTTTCTCTTTTTTAGTCAGCAGATACTAATTTTTTTAAAAATATGAAAACAAGATGAAAAAGACAGTTTACAATTTTAAGATATGGCAAATGGTATTTTGCCTTCTACCTACAAGATCTCAAGATTTCTCTTGTTTGCTTCCGAGACAGTTTTCCCTTGTGATAGAAGATGAAACCGACTGTTGAGGTTCACTGGTTAGCCTCAGACAAAAAAATAGTTTCAGAATTCAATCAAGCTCTAGAACTTTCTGATGTTTATTCTTTTACTTTGAAAGAAAATCATGAGAGGACATCCTGACCCTTAGGGAGAGGTCTACCCTCATTCTGGAAAATGGGATCCACTTACTAGATAATATGCAATCATGGAGACCATTTAGTCATTTGGACCTTCCCATGCTCCATTTTTGCCATGGCATATGTTCTTTGTTTAACTTTATTCTCTCTCATAGGGCTTTGCTTTGAAAAACCCTGAAATGGGGATTTCATGTCTTGTAGCTATATACGTTAGAGCTACACTTTCCTTTCTCATAGTAATTTTAAGCATAATACATTCATCAATGTTGTCTCCTTCCTTTCTTCATCTTATTTCTTCTTTTCACATGACTTTTCTTTCCCTTTTTGTCCACCTTCTGTGCAAAGAATGAAAAAAAAATTCCACCAAAAAACCCATAAAATTTTCATCAAATAAAATGATGAAAATATTAAAACAATGAGATTTCATCTCTAGGCTTTCTATACTACAAATACATTGCCAATCAAGGCACGGTTGATACTTATTTCCTTGTTACTCCCAAAAGAGAAAAGCATTTGCTGCAATCCCCACTTTGTCGGTGGAGAACAACTATTTTTCCATAGTTTCTAAGTGAGTCAACAGCAGAAGAAAACCAAGATGAGGGATAAGCTGATTCTCAGTCTATACTCTTAGTAGTAGATTACGCTATTGTTTGTAAAAACAATCTTTTACAACATAATAAAAGACACTTAAGAGGCGTGTTGGTCTTTTATCATGTTTTATTCTTTGTAAAAACCTAAATGTTGTTTTGCTCCAACTATTTCAAGTAGATTTTGTCTGTCCTTTCAGGTTTCTTTAGAAAATTGAGATGGATAGAGTTCTATGTTGTATTATACAGCATATCACATAGAATGACTGGTCAACCTTAGTACCTGTATAAAAATCTTACTGAGTTTTATCTTTCCTACTTCACTATAGAACAATCTCACTGATTTCACATGCAAGCAAGATTCTACTGAAGATTATCAAAAAAAGACTGGAACAGCACATCAGCAGAGAACTACCAGAAGTCTAGGCTGGTTTCAGAAAGGGTCGTGGTACTAGGGATATTGTAGCTGATGTTAGATGGATCTTAGCTGAAAGCAGAGAATACCAGAGGAATGTCTATCTGTGTTTCATTGACTATGCAAAGGTATTTGACTGTGTGGATCATAACAAACTGTGGCTGACTCTGAGAAGAATGGGAATCCCAGAACACTTGATTGTTCTAATGCGAAACCTATACTTGGACCAGGAGGCAGTCGTCAGAACAGAGCAAGGGAACACTGCATGGTTCAAAATTGGGAAGGGCGTACGCCAGGGATGCATCCTATCTCCATACCTTTTCAACCTGTATGCAGAACAGATTATCCGGGAGGCTGGGCTCTATGAGGAGAAATGTGGGGTCAAGATTGGTGGACAATTTATCAACAATCTGTGTTATGCAGATGACACAACCTTGCTTTCTGAAACTGAAGAGGACCTGAAGCACCTGCTGCAGAGGGTCAAGGACTGCAACCTCCAATATGGATTGAGGCTCAATGTCAAGAAGACAAAGATTCTCACCACTGGACCAATTGGCAGCATAAGGATGGATGGTGAAGAGATTGAGATTATACACAGTTTTAGTTTGCTTGGCTCCATAGTCAACAGTCTTGGCACCAGTAGCCAGGAAATTAAAAGGCACATTGCCATGGGAAAGTCTGCTGTTAGGGACTTCTCCAAAGTACTGAAGAGCAATGGTGTCTCTCTGGAGACTAAGGTGCGTCTGATACAGGCCATGGTCTTCACAATCACTTGTTATGCATCAGGGAGTTGGACAATGACCAAGGAGGATAGAAGGAGAATTGATGCCTTTGAGCTGTGGTGCTGGAGAAGAGTATTGAGAATACCAGGGACTGCTAGGAAAACAAACAGGTTCATCCTGGAAAGGGTTAAACCGGGTGGCTCCTTGGAGGCAAGGATTCTGAGGCTCTATCTAACATACTTTGGACATGTTGTGAGGAGAGACAGGTCCTTGGAGAAGGACATCATGCTTGGGAGGATGGAGTGACAGCGTAGGAGGGGAAGGCCCTCTATGAGGTGGATTGATTCAGTGACTGGGGTAATCGGGATGGGTGTGTCAGAGACAGTGCGATTGGCACAGGACAGAGTAGAGTTTAGGGCTGTTGTACATAGGGTCGCTATGAGTGGCAAGCGACTCGATGGCACATAACAACAACAACAACAACTTAACTTTGAGGGAGCTCTGGTGTCCTAGTGGGTAAGGAGCTGTGCTGCCAAGCCAAAGACACATGGGTTGAATCAACCAGCTGCTTTGCAGGGGATAGATGAACATTCTTTCCCCAGATGATTTACTGCTTCTGAAAACTGGTGGAGGGTCAGTTATGAGTTGGTCCTGAATTGATGCCACATAACAACTACAACAACAACAACAACAACAAGAGTACTTCTCTTTGGGAACTCTGCTGGAATATATCAGAAGAAGTTAATGCTGTGAACCAAAAAGTGGCGTGACTCTCTGGTAGTTAAAACTCACTAGTGGTTTCAAGAAAGGAAGATGTACAATTTTCTCCCAAGCAATTCTAGCCACCAAAACCCCACGGGAACATCAGCTATGAGTCATTTGCAACTTGACAGCAATAAGTGAAAGTCGTTTAGATTATAAAAATACTTATACGCAATGTGTTGTAGTTTATCTGTATCTTACTAGGAGTTGATTGTTGCCTTTGAAGATCATGGGCTAATGTGCATAGTCTAAACATGGCTTATAGTAGGGAATACAGGGCCATATTTGAAACATGGAAAAAAAGATAGTCCACACTAGTAACACCTCAAGCTATGAGCTTATTCTTTTACAGGCCTTACTCATTTCAATCTCTGCTTGTTTTGTGATATCAATTGTTACTCTTAAAAAGCAAAACAATATCCACATACATTATTCTGTAAGAATGTGGGATGAAAATAATAGTTGGGAAGAATTTGGATTAATTTTCACATTAAATTTCACCTCCTGTGTGGTCTCTGGAGTTGTTGAGATTGGAAAGAAACCAAATCTATAGTCGAGAGACCTATAAAATTGTAAATCTACTGAGCACGTGGGACTTTAGAAAGACAAGGGGGGGAAAAGAAGTCAAATACAAGAACTTTCAGTTTGGATCACCCTATTTTAATAATATGAGTGATGTAAATAGCATCTTTTGGGTGGGAACATGAAAGTAAGGCATATATTTTTAAAATTTGTGAAATGAATATAATAGAAGCTGGTATGAAGAATTAAATACTTTTTTTTTAAAAAAAAAAAACCCTAACAGAAATTGGAAGATTATTAATAGTGTTTTTTTCATTTTGAAGTAATCTACTAGTCTTCATTATCATCGTGCGTATGGACATTAAATAATCAAAATGGAAATGTAAGACAATATAATACATAGAGTATGAAGCTATTATAAGAATAGATCATTGTAACCAAAGCTTAATAAAATAGTCTCATCCTTCCCTCTTGTATCCCATTGCCTTTAATGTCAAATAAAGAATAGCAGATGTAAGTATAGCTATGTGGTACAATAGATTAAATGTTCAAAGTTACTTTGCTAACCATTGGCTTTTACTTCCACACTATAACTGAGTGAAACTATGTTACTTTGAATGAGGTGAGTGGCACCTATTAGGTTGGAAGATGTAAACAAGGTGTATAAGCTACCAATGAGGGAATTCCTAAGTTTTGCCATTCTGTCAGGCTCAAACTGATCAGGTTTAGAGACATGGAATCAGAAATTTCACTATCATCAAGAAAGAAGAAATAGTGTGTCCGCTTGGCCCAAGAATTCTTGTGTGACACAGAGATGGACCATAATAAATACGCAGCAGCAGGAACAGTAATAGCAGCAGCTCCTGAAGGTGGTAGACAACCAGAGACAGATGGAGTCAAAGCTGAGGACTATACCCAGGCCAGCTGGAGGACAAGGGTAAAGACCAAAATCCCCATCACCAGGCTTACTGACAACATTATGATAGGCAGAGAAAAGCTTAAAATTGCCAATAGATCTTGCTTGGATCCACAGTCAACACCCTTGACATCAGCAGTCAAGAAATCAAAAGACATTGCATTGGTAAAGTCTGCTATCAAAAACCTCTCCAATGTACTGAGGAGCAATGATGTCAGCTTAAAGACTATACTGTGCCTGATTCAGGCCATGTTTGTTTTGGTTCTCCCCCCCCC
>NW_006399824.1:11801930-11850237 GCF_000299155.1 Elephantulus edwardii | reverse complement strand
GAATCATATTAGACTTAATGGCACATAACAACATCAACAATATAAAAAAGCTGATTGCCTGGGAATAGCAGTGGGTATTACAGTTGTATTGACTACAAAAGAACACAGAAGACTTCTTGATGTCATGGGAATATTATTTATCTTGACTAAAAAGTTCTGTTGACCTAATGAATAAGGAATTTCACTGTCAACCTAAAGGCTGGTGGTTTGAATCTCCCAATGACTCTGTGGGAGAAGGATGAAAAATCTCCTCCTGTGCAACTTAAAGCATATGAAAACTCACTAGAGGGTTAGCTCTGACTTAGATCCAACTCCATGGCACATAACAACAATGCACCAAGTGGAAGGTGCACTGGTATGTACATTTGTCCAAATTCATCAAAATATATACAGGAAATAGTGTCTATTGTGGTATACATTTGAGGTCTCAATAATGCATAGTGAAGTGGACTGGGGGGATTATATAACAATGGAAGAATTTTTCTTTTACTTTTCAAAAAGAAGAGTGAACTGGTGAACAGGGAGAAAAATGAAACAAAGAATGAATGGGAATCCAAAGTCTCTGTAAACATTCATTAACATTAATGAAAAAAATTTAAAAAAGGAAAAAATAAAAAGAAAAAACTGTCATGTCACTCTTTATTATTTGTTGTTAATATGCCATCTTTATGAATTACTTATGCACTACTAAAGTTATTTATCAAGGTAAGTCTTCCATAGAAGTCAAAATTATTCTCGACATGGTACCCAGTGGTAGCATAAGTAATGGTTTTATAGTTAAATGTGACATAAGCTACAGATATTTGGGAAGAACTATTCCAGAAATTCTTAAGTGATTCTTTTTCAGTTAAGCACTAATTAAATGTGAGGACCCTGACTTTATACTGCCCGAGCTTGGATGTAGCTCATTATCTATTGACTAGGGAGCTCTGGTGGCTTAGTGGCAAGAAGCTGTGCTGCAATCTTAAAGGCACCCAGTTCGAATCCACCAGTTGCTCTGTGGAAAAAGGATCGGCAATACTGGGAGGGCAGATATGGATTGGTTCCAACTTGACAGTAACAACATCAACAACGTGTAGAAAGTCACTGATGGAAATTCTTTCCAGTTTTGAAAGGCTACTCCAAGCTTTCTAGCATCCTTGACATTAGGAGGAGGAGACTACAACAGATTGGCTGAGCCATTGGCACAAACTCACCACATCCGGTGTATTCAACAACCAAGAATGCCAGATACTCCAGGTTTGCCCCCTTTCCTATAGGTAACCTGAACAGTGAGTTTTTTTCCGGAACCTGAACTCTGAGCCCTGTTCCAGAGACTGCCAGCTAAGGAAGCAAAGGTGGATGGATCCTCAAAGTTCAGGCAGCCACTCCCACTGGACTCAACCTCTCACACATCTTACAATACAGAGGACAGAAAATACCATGAAAATATCTTGTAAATGAGTACAAAGGCATGTTGTTGTTGTTATGTGCCGTCGAGTCGTTTCCGACTCATAGCGACCATGCACAACATCCCTAAACCCTGCTCTATCCTGCGCCAACCGCACCGCCTCTGACACACCCATCCCGATTACCCCAGTCACCGAATCAATCCATCTCATAGAGGGTCTTCCCCTCCTGCGCTGTCCCTCCACCCTCCTAAGCATGATGTCCCTCTCCAAGGACCCGTCCCTCCTGGCAACATGTCCAAAGTATGTCAGACGAAGCCCCAGAATCCTTGCCTCCAAGGAGTAGCTTGGTTTAATCCTCTCCAAGATGAATCTGTTTTCCTGGCAGTCCATGGTACATTCAGTACCCTTCTCCAGCACCACAGCTCAAAAGCATCCACTCTCCTTCTGTCCTCCCTAGTCATTGTCCAACTCTCTGATGCATAACAAGCGATTGCAAATACCATGACCTGTATCAGGCGCACCTTAGTCTCCAGAGAGACACTGTTGCTCCTGAGTACCTTTGAGAGGTCCCTAACAGCAGACTTTCCCATCGCGATATGCTTTTTGATTTCCTGACTGCTGGTACCAAGAGTGTTGACCGTGGAGCCGAGCAAACTGAAGCTGTGGACACTCTCAATCTCTTCGTCATCCATCCTGACACTGCTAATTGGTCCAGTGGTGAGAATCTTTGTCTTCTTGACATTGAGCCTTAGTCCATACTGAAGGCTGCAGTCCTTGACCCTTTGCAGCAAGTGCATGAGGTCCTCCTCAGTTTCAGCAAGCAGGGTTGTGTCATCTGCATAACGCAGAGTGTTAATAGATCTTCCACCAATCCTGATGCCACAATTCTCCTCATAGAGCCCAGCCTCTCGGATAATCTGCTCTGCATACATGTTGAAAAGGTATGGAGACAGGATGCATCCCTGGCGTACACCCTTCCCAATTATGAACCATGCAGTGTTATCCTGCTCTATTCTATGTTTTTTCCAGACATATGTAAATTGTATCTTAATCTGCCTGTTTACCAGGAAGGGAAATGTGCCTTTCCTGAATTATTAATATTTCTATATCAACTATATCAACAAAAATGTATTGTTAAGTAAGTTATTATCTAAGCCTAGTATAAAAACCTAATGACCACTCCCAGACAGGGAGGCAGTTTTTGAGGGAAGCTTGCTATACTCTCAGATCTGTAATAAAGTGTTTATGGATAGTGGGGGTTGGGTGGGGGTAGAAAGGAAGTCATTGAATTTCTCTAAGTGTCAATTTTCTCATGTACATAAGATACCTAGCAATATTCTCTATCTTGTAGTGTTAGCAAATGTTAAGTGAGACAGCACATATAAAGAATTTTGGTTATAGAAAATGCTTAATACATGATAACTATTATTTCTGATCTCATCCCTGTATTAGTTTCTTACAGATACTGTAACAAAGAACCACAAAACAGGTAATTTAAACAGAAATTTTCTTTCTGAAAGCAAGGTTTCAGCAGTGTTGATTCCTTTTGAGAACTCTGAGGGAGAATCTGTTCCATGTCTTTTAGTTTTTGGGTGACAACCAGTAATTCTTGACAGTTTGTGGCTTACAGATGTCAATCTTTGTCATGTCCTTATATGGAATTCTCCTTGTGGTCTCTTTTTTACCCTTTTAAGGATGTCAATCCCATAGGATTAGGGCCCACTCTGGTGGCTTAGTGATAAGGAGTTGCACCACCAGCCTAAAGACCCACAGTATGAGCCCACTAGACAGTCCTTATGAGAAAGGTGGGCAAATTCTTTCCATTCATTTCACTGCCTCTGAAAACCTGCTGGAGGGTCAGCTAAGAGTCAGTTCCAACTTGGTTGTCCAGAACAGCAACATTCTAAAGTTATTGTTATGTGCTGTCTTGTTTTCTGTGACTCATAGTGACCCTATGAACAATAGCTCTGTATTCTTCCCTATCTTGAGCTAATCTCACTTTCTCTGATACATCTGTCCCTACTGCCACAGTCACTATGTCAATCCATCTCATCCCACGTCTTTCTCTCCTGTGCTGACCTTCCACGCTACCAAACATAATGTCCTTATCCAAGGTCTGGTCCCTCCTGGCAACATGCCCAAAGTATGTCAGATGGAGTTTCACAATCATTGCCTCCAAAGAGCAACCTGGTTTCATTCTCTCTGGGACAGAACTGTTCTCTTGGCAGTCCATGATAGGTTCAACACTCTTCTCAACCCCACAACTCAAAGGCATTGATTCTTCTATCATCCTTAGTCATTGTCTAGCTCTCAGAAGCATAACAAATCAATTGAGAAGACCATGACTTGATCAGGTACACCTTAGTCTCTAGTTTCATTGCTTCTTAGCACTCTGAAAACCTTAATTATCTACAAAGACGCTATTTCCAAATAAGGTCACTCTAGGTGATGTGCTTGTAAATGCTGGACAAGAAATAAGGAAGAATGAATTATGGTGTTGGTGGAGAATGTTGAACATACCATGGAAAGCCAAAACAACAAATTAATTTATTTTGGAAGAAATACAGCCAAAACATTCCTTAGAGGCAAAAATGGTGAAACTACATTCACATACTTTGGGCATGTTACCAGAAAAGGTCAGTCCCTGGAAAAGGATGTCCTGCTTGGAAAAGCAGAGGGCCAACAAAAAAGAGGAAGATCCTCAAGTTTAGTTGACATAGTGGCTTTACAAATGGGCTTACTTAAGCACACAAAGATTGTGAGAGAGACACAGGATCAGGCATGGTTGCATAGAGGATTATTAATGAGTTGGAACTGAAACTAACGGCACCTGAGAGCAACAACAACAACACAGCAGGTTCAGGGGTATGAGGAGGGAGGGCTATATCTGTTGGGAAGACATGAATAAATACACGACGGCTCTTTATAGGGTCATGGAGATTCAAAAGAGTAAGAATACAAGCAGGAGTCAGTCTATGTCAATAATGTCTGTTTCTTCCCTGGTTTTTGCTTTGACTTCATATTGTACACACTCCAAAAAGCTGTTATGATGGGAAAGTTGTCCTCTATCCCCAGAAGGATAGAGTCTATGGACACTGGACTGAATTAAGAAATTAGCCAGAAGAGAAAGGCTAAGTTTTGAAGAATTTTCAGTTTGCCCTGATGGTTTTGAGAAATAATTGAATGAAATTTCAAGAAACCACTCTTTAACCATGTACCATCTTGTCCTCACTGAGGAAGGTGATGCTGGACTCCTACCAAATATTATCTCAGCCCACATTTAAAATCACAAGTCAAGGACAATTGTAAATTATCATGCATTCTGGATTCAGATACTAGCATCATATATAACCTCAAGCTACATAATATTTAATATCCACTGACATAATTAATAGCTAGTGGTATGTATTTGAAGATAGTCTTGACATTGCTAAGTTCAAAATAAGCCTGAGGCCTGGAAAATCTTCCTCTGTTTGGATAACCAGGGATATTCTATTTGCTTTTCACTCAAACATTTCAAATTCTGTTTAGATTTCTGAAATGAGGGTGAATAACTAGATTTTTTTTTTAATATTTTCTTTGGGAAAAAAGCATCACAAGTGAAAACATTCTGGAAGACTCATTTATTCAGAAATATTTTCCCAGGAGCTCAGATTTTTGGGGGTGTATATTAGGAATTTTATGGGGTTATTTGGCAGATTTATACCACTCTGGGATGGGAAACTCTGATTATTTTTTTAGCTTTAAAGATTTCTGGCTTAGTCCCCAATTCTTGAAGTTTTAAAATGAATACATAATTACCTTATAAGCCATTGTGCACGCTGATTTGCAAAGGAGAAAAGGCAGGGACCCAACTCTGCTTAAATGAAATGAACTTTCACAGTTGAATCCTTTTTTGGGTGTGTGCTTCCTGAATCAGTAAGATGGCTGTATTCCCAGTGCGACGTGGAAAAGCAGAAGTGGATGTTGCAACATACTCATGGGAATGGAAGTGTAAGTCTGAGGATAAAATTGAAGACATCTGTAAGAACAATGAAAATGCATGACTCAACATCTAGTGCCTCAAACTAAATGAAACACTCAAGTCTTTCTTGGCACATAGTCATTCTGATAGCCACCTCCCAGGTTAAGTGATAACATCAAAGAGAAAGGCTGGGCTAGTCTGGATTAGTCAAGCATGAGAAACGGATTGAGCTTGTCTCATTTTGCTACTATTAAGAACAGCTTCTTCATGTAAATATATCTGGTTGGTTTTTCTTGAGCAATGTGAGTAAATTTAGTTCCTCTTGATCATGTTATGATTGCAATGAGAGTTTTGAATGGGTTAAATATTACTAGTGGGAGAAAAAAAATTCAAACAGAATATTTAGACAAATAGTTTAGTCTACTCTGAAAAACTCTTGACTGAGGCCCCAAGACACTTAACAAAAGAACTTTGACCAACAACCAGGAAGGAGACTTTACCTATAATTCCAGCTCTGCTACTAATCTTTATGAGCAAGTCACGTCAGCTCACAGGATAATTTCCTATCTTGAAATTAAAGGCAAGAGAACGAGACTTTATGGTTGCAAAGTCTGTCTGCTCTGTCTAAATGTAAGATAAAATGTCTAAAGTCGATGCATAGAGAGAAAGAATGATGTCCTGTGCAGTTTCTCAACATTTTCATTCATTAATTACATGATATTTACATTAATTCAGTAAAGAATTAAACATTAGTTATATTGTAATAGTGGAGCTCCCAAATTAAGACATACTTGGAAGCAGGAGAGGCACCCACTTCCAAACAATATGACTCTGGAAGCTCTGTGAACTTAAAGTAACTAGCCATAAAACAAGGTTAAAGTCTTTTATTCATAGGGTCACTGTGAGTCATGACCAACTCAATGGCACTTAACAACAACAACAACAATAATACTGTAATAAAATATTAACTGTCAAGTAAGGATGGTTTAAATACAGACACATCATTTCAATCCCCCTAAGTACTCTCCTAAATAATTTTAATGCATAAACTTCCAATGGCAAAAGAACTTGACAATCTCCCTAGTTGAACCTTCCTGCAATCACACACAAGAGAAAACTCCTAGCTGACTTCTTTATCTTAAATGTTTCAAAGTCACAGCCCAGATTTAGCTTGTGTTTTGTTTCATGTACCAATAGGAATCCACAACAGCAGCATTTTAGAAGCTGTAAAGCAGAGACTTTATGGGACATTGACTAAGGAAACTTGAAAAAGGAAAGTTCTACACTGACACTGGGAAAAGATGAGAAACAATGGGAGTTAGACCTCATGATCCTAAAGAACCTTAATATTGGTGACACCGAGCACAGTAGGAAAGGAGGATGGTGTGGCAAAAAACAGAGACTAACTTGAAAAGAATTTTTTTTGAACACTAAAGAGAAGAATGAATAGTCTCCTCTTGTCCAATTAACTGCCTCTGAAAACACACTGTAGAGTCATCTGTGGGTTGATTCCCACTTGATGGCACATAGCAACAACAACAAAGAGAACTGATGAGAAGTATGCATGTCCTGTTTTCCACATCACGCTTTTAGGAAATGGCTCTGGTACCATTGCAGCAAAAGCATGAATGTTTATTCTAAGGAGAGGAGAAACAAAAGCATGAATGTTTATTCTAAGGAGAGGAGAAAATAGAGGGTCTCTGAGTCCAAGGAAAGAGGCCACAATCCCTCCTGAACTTCCTCTTCTTGACAGTACAGGGAATACAAGAAAGAGGAGGATTAAATAAACGTCTGTGTTTACTGATAGAAGATAATGGTTCAGTGGAAGAATTCTCAGCTTTCTTGGAGGAGACTGCCCGTTTAATCCCTACTCAATGTGCGTCATTATCCAGCCACTCCATGTCTGTCAATGGAGTCTTGCACTGCATATTGCTGTGATGCTAAATAAATCTCAGCAGTTCTTCCAAACTAAGAGGGATTAGTGAGAAAGGGCTAGCAATCTACTTCTGAAATCAGCCAATGCAGTCCCTATGAATGAAAAAGGAGTAATGTCACTGTGGATTGAGACTCTGACTAATGTCAGATAACACCACCACTGCGGGCTTGCTAAAATCTCTAAACTTATTCACTCATTCAACTCCATAAATACTGGCAGCCAAGTTTTTCCTTCTAGGAAGGAAAAGGAAAGGAGTATCTCTGGAATCTTTCCAGTCGAGGAGGAAAGATCTAAAGATACTGCAAAGAGATTTCCCCACAAATGGTTCAGCCATGTTGCCCTTTGAGGTCCTGTAGATAATAAAAAGCTTTTTGTCTGATACTAAAAACTTCCAGTGAACATTTTCTCCCTCACAGTTAAACATGAGCAGATAGACAAGAATTATTAGTTATCAATGCTAAGTGTCTAACATGAAAACTGGAAAGTAAAACAAATTTTAAAAAAGGATCTTGGAGAAAATTACTGGTAATAATCCTCTGAGAATTTAGGAGAAAGCATTGCATCCATGAAATAAGAGTAAAAGGTTTTTAAAAGAGAGTTTTAAGAGAAACAGAGTTCTTGGAAATTTTTCACATGTTTACATAAATGAAAACTCAACAGAAAGGGGTATAAGATAAAGTTGTGGAGTCATCTGAGAAAGTATAGAAAAAAATTTTTGTGTGTGTGTGTGACATATAGAGACAAAGGGAGACACACAGAGAGAGAATGAGCAAAGTAAAAGAAGCAGGGAAAGAATATGTGATTAAAAAAAATAGCAATAAGAGAGGACACAGAGGACAGTAGAACATAAAAATAGTAATTAAAGAACTTTTTCCAAACTGAAAACCGAGTTTCTAAAACTAGTCCAAAAAGTGCCCAGCAGAGTGGATTGCAAAACATTCACATCAAGGAATAGCAACAATGACAGGTGGAAGACAATGGAGAAATGCATTCAAAATTCTGAAGGAAGAGAATTGCTATACTAGCATGCTAAATCCAGCCAAACTATTGACTGAGTGTGAAGGCAAAATATTTTCAGGCATACAGGACTCAAAACATTTACTTCCCAAATAGAATTTCTCAGAAGCCGTGAGAATATCTGTTCCACCCAAATGAATCAGTAAATTTAAAAAGAGGAAGATACAAGATGAAAAACCCAAGACATAAAATAATTCAGAGGAGACATGAAGGGACTCCCCGGATGAAGGTTAAGGGAATTTCCAAGTTGACAACTGTACACTAGGCTCCAAGTCCACTTTGGACTCTTGGTATATATGACTGTCATTTTGCTACATGGTGCATGGTACATGGTGACTCAAGGGACATCTGTCACTGTCATTTTGATCTGAAAAGGATTGTGTGAGCCTGACTCAAGAAAACCAGACGGGACTTGGCTTTCCAGGACCATGTGCAAACTGGAACTTCTCCCTTTACTTGAGACACTCTTTCCTCTCCATAGACACTCTACTTAGATCTATTCTTGAGAGCTGGAGGCTACCCAAAGTGTGATTAGTAATTTCAAATACAGATCATACTCTTGTTTGATGTTTACTATTTGGTCCACTGCCTGATATTTAGTATTTGCCCCATGCTGTTGTTGATGTTAGTTGCCATGGAGTCAATTCTGACTCCCAGTGACACCGAATGTTAGTGTGATTGTTCCTTAGTATTTTCAAGATTGTGATATTTTGCATGCAGATCACAGAGGCTACCTCCCAAGGTGTTTCCAGCTGGATTTGAACCATCAACCTTTCACCTAGTAAAGTGCTAAACTATTTGCGTTACCCAGGTGCTTATGCTACACCCTATGAAATGTCTCAGTCATGATGAGTCCAGAGGTTTGGTAAACTCCCAGTGAAGATAAATTCAGAGGATGAATCAACATCAATCTGTATTATACAGATGACACAATTAGCTTGCTGAAAGTGAAAAGACTTAAAGTAATTAATGAAAAAGACTAAAATTATACAGCTGTCAGTATTATACCACCACATAAGTACTGTATTTTGGATAATACGTCCACAAAGGAAACAAAAGATTTCATTTTGACTTGGATCCACAATCAAACCAGTGGCAGCAAAAGTCAAGAAAACAAAAGGCCTCTCTTGGGCCCTCGCTTCCAATATAACAAAGGAAAGGAGAAACAATGGTTGTTCCAAAAAGGGCTGCAGTCATGTACAGCCTATTTGCTGCACAAACTGTGCTCACTGCATGTCCAAAGACAAGCCAATGAAGAAGTCCATAATTAGAAATATAGTAGAGGTAGCTACCAACAGGGCCATTTCTGAAGCAATGTCTTCGAAGCATATGTGCTTCCAAAGCTCTATGTGAAATGGCACTATTGTGTGAGTTGTGCCATTCACAGCAAGGTGGTGAGGAACTGTTCTCATGAAGCCCGGAAGGACAGAGCACCTTCACCCACATATTTAGACATGCAGCTGTTGCCTCATGACCACCACCAAAGCTCATGTAAGGATTTGATTCCTTAAAGGCTGAAGAAAAAACTTGTCTGAAAAGAAAATAGAAATTATACTTAAAAAAAAAAAAGAAAAGAAAGGCATATTGCACGGGGTAAATCTGCTGTTAAGGATTCTTGTTAAGTGCTGAAGAACAAGAATGTCCATTGAAAGATGAAGAGTGCTTGACTCAGTCATAGTCTTTCAAATGGTTTATATTCCTGTGCAAGTTGGACAATAAGTAAGGAAGACCACAGAAGAATTGATCCTTTTGAATTGTAGTGTGGCAGAGTCTGAAAGCTACCATGGACTGCTAAAACAACAAATTTGTCTTGGATGAAGAGCAAGGATGGGGAAGCTTCATCTCACATACTTTGGGTATCTTTTCAGGAGGGGTCCATCCTGAAAAAAAGGACATCAGGTTTGGAAAAGTAAGGAGTCAGAGGAGAAGTCCCTCAACAAGAGGGACTGACGCATTCCCTCAGAGGGCTGATTTGATAGGCATGGGCAAGTCAGAAACTGACTAGCTAAAATGGGATATCAAAGAATGAGGCATCAAGTAGCTCATTTATATCCTTTCACGAATGTAGCTGTTAGTAAGATAATTGTAAGGGGAAGGTCAATTCTTCAGATCTGAAGGTTAATGGGTAGAAATGTCAGGAAGATCTGTCATGTCAAAGGTTTATTGTTCAAAGTGGATTTCTTTTTAAATTAAATTTTTTGGGTTTTCCCCCTCTTCCACCTTGTTGTGTACCATTGAAATGGATCTGACTGGCACAGGAGGAGATTGCCCCTCCTTCTCCAGCAGAGCATCTGGTGGATTCAAATTGCACACCTTTGGGATTGCAGCACAGCTTCTTGCCACTAGGTCACCAGCACTTCCTCAAAGTTGCTTTCTTAGCCATTGAGTTTCACTTTGTCACATGAATGGCCACAGCATGTGAATGAGATGTATTGGTTTGTTCACAAGCAGATTGGCTAGTCTTACCATTACATTGAGTGGATTCAGCAGCAAATTTGAGAATCTCACCACCTGCAAAGAAGAAGCAGAGAAAGCAGAGTGCACATCCTTTAGAGCCAAAGACTCCCGTGTCTCTCACACCACAGCCTACAGAGGCCGTAGCTACAGCAGAGAACAAGAGACTTGACCTGAGATAGAGCTGACCTTAAGAATGCTACCCCATGGAACCAGAGCTACGAACCTTCACCCAAGTTTGTTGGAGGCCTGGGATGGAGAGACCATAATTAGAAGGATTAAGAGCTGTGGAACACTGGCCTAAACTCACAGAGCTGAAGGCTGAGGTATTGACGAGCATATTTCAGATTCTTTCCTGACTCAGTAATTGTACCCTGGTGCCAACCAGAATTACAGTCTTTTGAATCTTCTAATAAACGCCATGATCACAGGGAGAGGGAACAGATTGACACAGTAACTGCAGCCATGAGTTTGAGCACAGTGAGGGATTGTGAAGAGGACACAAGATTGTGCAAAGTTTCCATCTGCTGGAATAATAATAATAATAATAATAATAATAATAATAATCAAATGTAACCATCACTTTGTTGTTGTTGTGTACCACGGACCTAACCCATAGCTGACCCTCCGGTAGGATTTCAGAGGCACTTAATCGCACAGGAGGAGACTGCCCATCCTTCTCCCTTGGAGAAGCTAGTGGATTCTAATTTTGGAACTTTGGGGATTACAGCGCAGTTTCTTGTCAGTAGGCCACCAGAACTCCAAACATCACTTTAACCAAGGACATTCTTCTTTTCTTGCAACATTATTTTTGTTAAATTTATCTATGTTGTTAACATTCATCTATATTATTTAATTCACTTCTTATCACAGTCATGTAATTTTACATTGTTTGGCTATAAATCTTAAGTTCTTTATTTTACAATTACAAAAAAGGCTGTATAAATATTTTTGCACAAGAGTTTTTCTTTTGTATTTACTTAGTTAATGCTAGATTGTGGTATTTGTGCATACATAATGGATATTTCAAAATTCTCCCAAATAATTTTTTGCCAATTTTTCTACTTCTACCAGCTCTGGTGTCCTAGTGGTAAGAAGCTGCACTGCAACCCCAAAGACTCACATTTAGAATCCACCAGCTGCTCTGCTGAGAAGAAGCTTCTCCTCCCATGTGTTTTACTGCCTCTCAAAACACACTGGAAGGTAAGCTATGAGTTGGGTTTGACTTGATGGTACCCAACAACAAGAACAAGCAAAGTGTAAAAGTTCCTGGTACTCTACATTCTCATCAATATTTGTTCTTCCTGGACTTACTAAAGTTTGCAAACCAAACGTATGTCAAATGTTTTCTCACTGTGATTTTCATTTACATATACTAGTGCAGCTGACCACCTTTTAAAAAAAATTTTTTTTCTCGACCATATTTTTGCATGTTAGTTAAATTTTCAAGTTTCCCATTCTGTGATTTACTTTGTGATGTCTTCTGCATATTTTTTTCTATTGCAGTATTTATCTTTTCTCAAAACCCAAGATATAAGAAAGCAATTTATATATACTGAGTATCAGTCATTTGACGGTTCTGTTGTTATTACGAAGCACCAAGTTGGAAATGATTCGTAGCCGACCCTCCAGTGGGCAAGCACAGGTTGTTAAAAGAGAAGTGTATCAGACTTGTGGCCACAGGACCTGACACAAGTTCTGTTTCATGTGGTTATGTGACTTTGGGCAGGTTTCACTTCTGTCTGAATCTTACTTTTCTCATATTTCTTTCCTTTTATTAAATTTTATTAATTTTAATGACCATTTACAGAGATTTGGGGTTTTCATTCATTCATTTTTGCACTATTTTCTCTAACCCTCCTCCCCAGTTCGTTCTTTCCCCCCCCCTTGAAAGTCTGTTTTAATTGTCCAATTGCCACAGTGCTTGTCAAAGCCAGTTCTGATTAATCTCCTTTGTCAGTGTGTCCTTTGCCATTCCCTATCACTCCTCCTTGAGAGAGACTTCACCCTGATTCATAAGGAAAAGGGGACGGTGTATTCTCTTAGCTACTTCCTACTGGAAAGGGATGCTGTGGGTTTCAGGGTGAAGATCTTCTCTCACTACTCTTAAAGGCCCCTTTGGCAATAGGAAACACATAGACTATTATGGAGATCGATTTTGGAATTTAGATGCACTGTTATCAATTGTGCTTAGCCGTGCATGTTCATATCCTTGAAGATGTAACATGGAAGTGTTGCAGCCTAGAAGACAAAAATTTAACTAACAAGTTAAAAGTACATGAGTCAAAAATTGAAAAGCAATAATATTCCAGGTAGAGGCTCTAATAGTGGCACAAACCAAGTTACAGAGGGAAGGTAGTTCTTACAATAAAAGGCCTATTGACTAGCACTTTGTCTATTACATTATAAAGGTTAGGAATCATAAGATGTAGAGGTTCAACTATGTCATTTATTGTTCTTAAGTCCTGGAGCAAATTCCATCTACCACTGGGTTGTTTTACAACTCGGAAGTCCGCATGCAAGGCAGAGGTGAAGTAAGGAACTGCTTATGAGGTTTTCTGTCAATTCCAACAACTAAGAAATAGTGAGAAGAGTTAGGACCTCAGAAGGCTTTTAGGACCAGATAGTAGGCTCTTGTGTCCAGGAGAAAATGAATATACTTACCAGTAATGTTAATGCTCACCCACAGCTCTTCTGGGAGGATCTAAATCTAAATCGTTGAAGCATCCTCCTTTGTTTCCAGCTGGGAGCTGGGGCCTGTCAGTCCTGTCAGCCATGAGGACCTGATGCGGGCCACCCTTGGCCAAGTGTCCTTCAGAGACACACTTAAAACAAGTGAGTGGGAGCTTCCTCTCTACTCCCTTGCCTATCTGTGGTTCTCGTCTGTGACACTATCAGTAGATAGTGGCCCAGCTTTCCACAGTGGAAGCAATTCTGACCTCCTTTATTACCTTTGGGTGGCACTGGATATGAGTAAGACTTCCTTTTCCTGACACAGGCCCTAAACTGGCAGCAATAGCTGCCCCAATAATTTCAGCCATTCTCTGGTCTTTTCCCTCTAGATGCCAGTTGTTAAAAGAGGGAAAAATTTAAACAAATGTATAACAAATAATTTTGAACATTATAATCTTTTAAGCTTAAGGCTAGACGGAGGAGGAATAGTGGAAATGTATCCACATTTACAATATTCCTCTTACCAAAACCATTTATGGAAAATAGGAACTGCATTGGAACATGTATCTCTGGATTGGAAATGATCATATTGTTAATATTTCTAACCTTAAGCTACTTTTCTCATCTTAAAGCTCAAAGATTTAACTGGCTTCATGAAATCTCTTCCACAAAACTCTGACTCCATCAGATCTTTTTGCAACATTTATAGTAACCCAGCCTGATGTTGTAGGATTCACTACTGGAAAAGAATGTCACCTGGCTCTGGTGTTTTTGTTTCGCCCTTTGAAGACTAACTGGACTATGAATTTATTTTCCCTTTTAAAGATTTCTCTGATCCTGTCAATTGTTTAAGCTCAGAAGAGAAACAACCGTCACTGATTTCTTATAAATGTCTCACTTATTTTCTTCATACTTTCCAAAACAACTAGTTTTACATAGAGATTTTAGTCAGTTTCACAGGGACTATAAAAATACATCTTCCTCTTTCAGAATGGATTATTTTGAACAGTGACCTAAATGAATATTGGCACAAGGTTTTATTGTGGTGAGTTTGAATTATAGCCAGAAGGTAAAATTTTTTAATTATTTAATTAATTCTACATAGCAACACGCTATATTTATATGTAATTCATGACATAAATGTGACATATCTGACTGTGATAAACAATCAGATGGTGTCAGTAAAACTTAAAATGTACAGCCATAACATAATAAACAATTTTCACATGTGCAAAAACTATTCGATAATAAAAAGTGCAATATGGATACCTGATTTCTGCATATTTGTTTAAATTTTTCCACTGATTGTGGAAAAAACTAGAAAGCATTTATAAAGGTAAAAAGTCAAGGAATATGTAAAACATACTTTATCATCTTACATTATACCCCTGTTGTACTGATGGTTCTATATTTATTAATTATAATTTATTTTCTTTATAAAATGAATGCTTTTATTAATTTATAATTATAATTATGAATGACAGATCTGGATCTTGCTTTGTCTTGTCCTCATGGGAGCCCGTTGTGGTAATCACTGTGCCAATAAATCTCATGGAAGGTCTTTTTACCACTGACCCTCTACCTTTCCTAGCATGATATCTCTAAATATTTATTTAGAAGAGAAAAAAAAATCATACAAGTTACTCATTAATTGGACATTCTAGTCCCCCCCCTTTTTTAGTCCCTTTCTTTGGAGATCTCTTTAGTCAATTTACCACAAACAGCTTGACTGTTTCTAAGTACAGCCTAGCCTTCCTTTTCCTGACTGTAATATGCCAGCCTCTCAGCCACTCCCAGCATTCAAAGCTTCATTAGTTTCACAGTAATATACTTCTACTCTCATCAAGTACATTATTTCCCTGATTATAAGTAGATAAAAAAAGTAAAAAGCAACATGATAGAGTAAAGACATTTATATTTCATCTTTACATCAAAACAAAGTTCTGAAAGCACTCATATTCTCCTGTGTAGTGGTATAGCAGAACTTGGCTTGAAAATAAGGTTAAGGAATAAGGTACGTTTTATTCATGGTCTGTTGCATGCCAGATTCTGCTTTATTTTGAAATAAGAAAAGAGAGACCTGTAGAAATTATGTAATCTCTTCAAAAAGACCTGGTTATTTACATTCTGGCACCCAAACCTTCTGTCAATGATTCAAAAAAATTTACTCTATTCAGATGGTTTAAAAAATTTTATTATTATTAATTTTAATGCAAGTTTACAGAGACTTAGGGTTTCCAGCCATTCATTGTTGCACTTTTCTCCCTGCCTACCCCCTCCCCACCCCAATTCACTTTTCTCCTTGATTATTGTTGTTGTTGTTGTTGTTACGTGCCGTCGAGTCGTTTGCGACTCATAGCGAACCTATGTACAACAGCCTTAAACCCTGCTCCATCCTGTGCCAATCCCACTGCCTCTGACACACCCATCCTGATTACCCCAGTCACTGAATAAATCGACCTCATCAAGGGCCTTCCCCTCTTGCGCTGTCAACCCTCCCAAGCACGATGTCCCTCTCCAAGGACCTGTCCCTCCTTATAACATGTCCAAAGTATGTCAGACGAAGCCCCAAAATCCTTGCCTCCAAGGAGTAGCCTGGTTTAACCCTCTCCAGGATGAATCTGTTTGTTCTCTTGGCAGTCCATGGTACATTCAATACTCTTCTCCAGCACCACAGCTCAAAGGCATCAATTTTCCTTCTATCCTCCTTAGTCATTGTCCAACTCTCTGATTCATAACAAGTGATTGCAAAGACCATGGCCTGTATCAGACGCACCTTAGTCTCCAGAGTCACACCATTGCTCTTGAGTACTTTAAAGAGGTCCCTAACAGCAGACTTTCCCATCGCAATACATTCTTTGATTTCCTGGCTGCTGGTGCCAAGAGTGTTGACCGTGGAGCCAAGCAAACTGAAGCTGTGAACAATCTCAATCTCTTCGCCATCCATCCTGATGCTACCTATTGCTCCAGTGGTGAAAATCTTTGTCTTCTTGACATTGAGCCTTAGTCCATACTGAAGGCTGCAGTCCTTGACCCTCTGCAGCAAGTGCATGAGGTCTTCCTCAGTTTCAGCAAGCAGGGTTGTGTCATCTGCATAACGCAGATTGTTAATAGATCTTCCACCAATCCTGATGCCACAATTCTCCTCACAGAGCCCAGCCTCTCGGATAATCTGTTCTGCATACAGGTTGAAAAGGTATGGAGATAGGATGCATCCCTGGCGTACACCCTTCCCAATTTTGAACCGTGCAGTGTTACCCTGCTCTGTTCTGACTACTGCCTCTTGGTCCAAGTATAGGTTTCGCATTAGCAAGATTAAATGTTCTGGGATTCCCATTCTTCTCAGAGTCAGCCACAGTTTGTTAAGATCCATGCAGTCAAACGCCTTTGCATAATCAGTGAAATACAGGTATACATTCTTCTGGTATTTCCTGCTTTCAGCTAAGATCCATCTAACATCAGCTACAAAAAAACCCAAAACACAACCCTAATTGTTTTACAATCCCTATCCCCAAGTACACTGCACTGTGCAGGCTTCATTCTGGACTATAAAAGGCCTAGCACAGATGATGCAAACTGAAAATTGAGGCTCTTCTCACGGTCAAGTTCAAGAGCGTCGACCATCATCCCAAAGATACTAGGCTCCAGCCCAATGAAAACATCCTAACATACTACAAAGCTCATAGCTGGTTTGAGAGAAGAGTTTGGGTTTCCCCTCAACACACATAACTACAGCCAATTATGTACCAGTGTGCACTGATGTCAGCTTATTTTCTGTAGGTTGAAATTTTACCTAGCCAAAAGGTTGGCAGTTCAAATCCACCAACTGTTTCATGGGAGAAAGACAAAGCAATAACCTTACACCACTCTCAAATGTGTTGAAGTCCAAACTCTTGTTACTCATGAACATGAAATTATTTGGAAATAAGATCTTTGAATATGTTATCAGTTGACAAAAGCCATACTGGTGTAGGATGGTTCCTAATCTAGGAGCTGTTCTAATGAAGGAAAGAGATGCAGAGGAGCCGATATGGGGTGGGGGCTGGGGGTGGAAAGTGAAGATGCATCAAAAGCAAAGGAATACTTGGACTACCAGACAAGACTTCCCAGAGAGCATAGTCCTGTCCACATGCTTACATTTATACCCCTTAAAAACTCAAATATAGTACATTTTGTCATTTAAAGCTACCCACTATCATTTGTTATGTGATCGTTAGGAAATGATAATAAAAAATGAAGAATTTTGGATTTTTAGGGTACATTTGTTGCTTCTTGTTAGACACACTGGAGGCAATTCCTACTTACAGTGATCATAAGTACCAGAGAGCAAAACATTGTCTGATCCTGGAGCCCCCCTCACACTACGACCATGTTCAAGCCCATTGTTGTAGCCGTTGTGTCAACCAATCTCTTTAAGGCTCTTCTTTTTTTTAAATGTCCCCATGTTTTCCAAAGCATGAAATACTACTGCTTCAGGGAACGTCCTTTTGGATAATATGTCCAAAGTAGGGCGTAAAGAAATCTCTCCATCCTCACATCAAAGGAGCATTCTGGCCAAGACAGATTTGTTCCATCTTCTGGCAGTCCATAGTAAAGTAATATTCCTTGTTAACATTGTAATAGAAATATATAAATTCTTATTATGTCTTCCTTATTCACTGGTCAGCTTTCACATGGATATGAAGAGACTGAAAATACCATGGCTGGGGTGCCTTAGTCTTCAAGGTAACCATTTTGGTGTTTAACATTTTAAAGTGGTCTTTCACAGCAGATTTGCCCAAGGGAATATAATTGTCTGTCTGCCATTTCCGTGTGTGTGTGTGTGTGTGTGTGTGTGTGTGTGTGTGTACCAGTTCTATTCAGCACATACCAACAACATATTCCTTTATCTGGCGCTCTGGGGTGATACAAACAGTTACCATGCCTTGTTAATGTAAAGGTTTGAGGTTCAAGTCCATGTAGAGGTACCTCAGAAGAAAAGCCTAGTAGAGTACGATTCTCTGACATACATGGGAGTTGCAGTGAGTCAGAATCAACTTGAGGACATCTGCTATTGGTATTGATTATCCACCGTAGATCAGTTAGCTTTACATTGAGGCTGCAAATCTCAGTGAAGGGAGATTATTCATCTTTCTCCTAAGAAATCACTAGCGGATTTGAACTACTGACTTTTTGTTTTCCATGTGTTTTAATTGTGGATCTAAGAAAAAGGAAATCTTTGACAACATGAGTATTTTCTGCATTTATCACATTGCTTATTTGTCTCATTGTGAGGACTTTCATTTTCTCTATGTTGAAACAACAACCAAAAAAAAAGAACAGCAACCCTTAAACTCATTGTCAAGTCAGGACAGACTTATAGCTGACCCTCCCCAAGGTTTTCAGAAGCAATAGCATATAAAATTTATATGCTCAAGTCACTTCCGTATCCCCTTTAATTATCTGTGCAGTGATGAAAAGTATTTTATTAAGAAGAGATTGTATTTCATTACAAAAGGACAAATACTGTATGATTTCTCTAATATAAAACACTTAGCAAAGGCAAACATACAGAGTTCAGGGTATTGCAGAATATGGAGTTAGTTGGGAAAAGGAAAGCAGGATTCCTGTTCAGCTGGCATTAAATTTCAATTTATGGGAATGGAAAATATGGCAATAGATATTGGTGATGGTGTTTATATGATTAATATAATTGGTTTTATTGACTTGAGTAAGTGATAAATGCTGTTGGTCAATGTTGAAGAATCTGTATTTTTCAATTTCTTTTTTTAGTATCTGTACTTTTAAAGCTAAAAAAGAATGTATATTATACATTGTGTAAATTGTCTTAAGTGTCCTGGAATATATTGTCTCAAAATTCAGAAGACTGAGTGAGTCCTGTGACTATTGACTACTTTTCTCAATTTGGTGAAGTCTTGCTTTTGACCATGGATGACAAAATCCTCAACCTCTTTCACCTTAGGACCTACAGTTATAGTACACAAAAATGCTAGACTTGGACTATCAAAACAAAACAAAACAAAACAAATTACTGACTCATGGGAAGATTTTTTCCCAGCACTATTCACTGTAGAGAACTGTGGAGGGAGAATGGGTAGGTAAAAGGTGTTAGATGCATTCCTGGGTGTTACTCAGCTGGTAAAAGCACCAAACTAAACATTTTGATTACACTACAAATATCAAACACACTGTGTGAGGTGAAAAGTAAATAAGAATAGTCAATTCTGTAGAACAACATTCACATAAATTAAGAAAAAAAATTTTAACAAAATAACAGATACAAGAAGAAATATCCAGTAAGTGGTTGCTGATTGCTGTTAAGTACCCAAGAGTCTGAACCAACTCATAGCTGACCCTGCAGTGGGTTTTCAGAGGCTGTAAATTGTATGGGAGGAAACTGCTTAACTTTCTCCCATAGAATAACTGATAGACTCAAACTGAGTGCCTTTAAGTTGGCAGCACAACTCCTTACCTCTAAGCCACCAGAGCTCCCTAAGGAGTTGATTAGATACTTTCGTTATATTAATCAGTGATGATTAATATTATACAACAAAATGTCTATGAATTATTATAAGAAAAAGTCAGTATGGTTTGTAAACTTTTACTAAAAGAAAAAGTATTTTAAAAAAGAAATATATATTCAAGGGAGCTCTGGTGGCCTAGTGGCAAGAAGCTGCACTGCAGTCCGGGAGGTATGTGGTTCAACTCCACAAGATGCTGTGCTGAAGAAGGAGGGGCAATCGCCTCCTGTACCAATCAGATCAGATTTAACGGTACACACACACACACACACACACACACACACAGATTCACACACAATTATGGAAGACTTGAGGTACGTCAACTGGGGGTGAGTATTAAGCATGGGAATCATGTAAGAAGGATAACAAGGAAAAGAAGGAACTTTCATGGAGCAATGATCCTAATGTGAAATAAAATTGAAGATAGGATTACCTCAATCCTGAGCAGTTAAGATCAGGATGTAAAAGTGCTAAAATAGTCCTTGCTAAAGAAGGATTGTGGTAGTATACTCTAAAGACCAAAAGCAAAAATAATTACGTGAATACTATGAATAGTATGAAAGAGAAATGAAAGCTAATACACATATAAAATGAAACCCTTCTCAGACACTCTAAATCATTGATAAAGGCAGGAAAAATTAATTTAAGGAAGCAATGTGAATTCCTATGTTAAAAGCAGATCCTCTGTTCACATACGTGAATGTGGGTTGCATTTGGCCCTTGGAGGATTTACAGGAAATTCACATGTGATAATAATATAAGGTTAAATGTTCTCAATGTCAGACACCCACCAGCTTCATCACTTCTGTAATCTTTAAGACAGATTATCCATGGCTCGACTCTCCCTCGCTTGCCTTATAACCGGTATCGGGCTTCCTCCTTCTTTGGTTGCTTTTTTGGCATGTACATTATTAATATGTCATTTGAACAAACAGTTCTTGCTTGCTTTGGCCACAGACACTGTAAATTCTCTCTCTGCATCTCAATCTCTCTCTCACACACACACATCACCCTTCAAAACTTTCTTTAAAAAAAAACCCAACTTTCTTTAAAGCCAACTGTACAGTTAGTGGCTTAGGAGAGAAACTGACTACAAAGACAAAAAGATGATACAAACATAAAGGAAAAAAGGCTTCAAGAAATTACTTATTGTCCTATTAAGAAAGAGAAGGCAAGGTGCAATTTTTTTTTATTCTTTACTTCAGCAAATACTACTCTGCATGTAGCCCAAATGCAGGTTTTGAAAATTATGTTATCAAGTGAGAGAACACATTTTATTACCAAGTGGGAATTGAGTTTTAAACGCTCTGCAACTTTGTGACTTGTAACTTAGAGATTGCTTTCAAAGAGCTGTGAAATCTTGTTTTGAGGTAAAGAGTCTTTGCTGTTTTTGTGTACCATTGAATTGGAACCAACTGATAGCTGTCCCTCCAGCAGGTTTTCCGAGGCAGTAATTCATGTGGGAGAGGACTGCCCACCTTTCTCCAGCAGAGCAGCTGGTAGATTCGAACCATGTGCCTTTGTACTAATTTAAAGGCAGTATTTGTTTACACGTTCAAATCCACCTGCGCCTCCATTGGAGAAAGAGGAAACCTCCTACTTTATAATTTACAACCTCCTTCCAAACAAATCTCTCACCTCAGCAGCAATAGCACAATTCAGCAGGACAGCAAACAACAAAGGCTGGCAAGGTTGTGGAGAGTTTGGAACCCTTATTCACTGCAGGTGTGAGTGTTAAATTGTGCAACCACTATGGAAGGCAGTCTGGTACTTTCTCAAAAGGTTGGAAATAGAAATACCATTTCACCCAGCCATTCCACTACTGGGAATATGTCCAAAAAAAACAGAGCTAGGCCTCAAACAACTGTATGCACACTCATGTTTATTGCTGCATTATTCATACAGCAAAGATATGGAAGCAACCCAAGTGCCCATCAACAAACGAATGGCTAGGAAAACTAGGGTACATTCATACAATAGAATATTATGCAGCAATGAAAACTTGTAAAACATTATATAGGGAGGCTAAAAGATATTATCTCAGTGAAATATCTGAGTCACAAAAGGACAAAGACTGCATAACACCACTGTTATAAAATAAGACAGACATGGGGTGGGCATTGGGGAGAAAATGGGAAAAGAGTAGGTAGATAATGAACACTACATTAGATCAGATGAGTGGAAGAACTGTCAGAAAGGACTATTGTTGTTGTTGTTGTTATGTGCCATCGAGTCGCTTGCAACTCATAGCGACCCTATGTACAACAGCCCTAAACTCTTCTCTGCCCTGTGCCAATCGCACTGTCTCTGACACTCCCATCCCGATTACCCCAGTCACTGAATCAGTCCACCTCATAGAGGGCCTTCCCCTCCTGCGCTGTCCCTCCACCCTGCCAAGCATGATGTCCTTCTCCAAGGACCGGTCTCTCATAACAACAGGTCCAAAGTATGTTAGATGGAGCCTCAGAATCCTTGCCTCCAAGGAGCCACCTGGCTTAACCCTTTCCAGGATGAATCTGTATGGATAAACCTATGTATGTGCCCACCTATCCATCTCAAACACACTTATTCCCACCACTCCAGTCACAGAATCGATCCATCTTATCGACGGTATTCCTCTCCTGTGCTGCCCCTCCACTCTGCCAAACATGATGTCCCTCTCCAAGGACTATATGATTAGGTATTTTAAGTATGACAACAATCTGGAACAAGGGGTGCATTATGTGAAAATTAATAAAATATAATTATAGAAAAAAAGGGGTGCATTATGGGAAGGGCTGGGGCAGGGTAGGGAGGAAGAAAATGTGAAACAAATGGGGAAAAAATATTTCCTATGTTTAGAAAAGATTAAAAAAAACTTACAACCTCCTGAGAACCCACTGCAGGTGCAGCCATGAGTCAGTTCTGACTCCACAGTTAAGAATTGGGTTACTTTTTTAAAAGATAATGCTTGTTGCTAGTAAAAGAACTTGAAATGTAGCATTGTCCTTTCCAAAAAAGAATCTGCCATTATCAGAATAAGGAAATTCAGGTAAATAGATCGCCCAGATAGCAGAGATTTGTTCCCATGATGAATATTAGCAGTACATTATTTTGCACGAACATCTTTTTCTCCAAATTACTAATTTCTTAGCTTTATAGGACAGACTATGGTCTTGATTATCAACATTTGTTGCCTTTGTGAGTGGTTATGCCAAGACTCACCGTAAGGCAGTTTTGAGTGGTGTGGGAGGTCAGCTGAATAGACTCAGCAATTCAGCTGCCGGGGTTTCTGTATTGGTTCTGCCAACAATGAATTCTATGATCGTGGACAAGTTACTTAACCTGTTGTACTTCGTAGGTTATTATAGGATCAATTAAAGTGTATTTGTAGCCACTTAGAAAATATCTGAAGTGCGTGCATGCATGTGTGCATGTGTGTTCGTGAATATAGGGAGCTCTGGTGGCTTAGTGATAAGGGATTGTGCTGCCAACCCAAAGGCATATGGTTAGAATCTACCTGCGCTCCAAGGGGGCAGAGGGCTCTCCTCTCACTCTAGGCCTCCGTGGCTGATGGCAGAGGACTATCTCAAAGTTCCGCTAGCTCCTGGATTACCAAAGACTTCTTAAAAGTTTTTAAATTAATCTATGAATTTCCTACACTAAACTCATTACCATCACCAATTCATAGCTAACACTTCAGCGAGGTTTCAGAGGTTACAAATAGCTCCTCTTGGAGCAGGTGGTGGATTTGAACCATCCACCTTTGGATTGGCAGCCCACCTCCTTACCCACTATCCACTCAGATCTCTATAAACGAAAATGTTTGTGTTTCTAATTATGATTTATGAAACGAGGCACAGCTGCTGAGACTCACGCAAAGCATCCCTGCATTGACTCTTCTTCTCTGCCTTCCACCTTTCCCATTAAAAATGTTCAGCAACCAAAATAAACCACATTATTTCTTTGGAATTATTCTTCTTGGCCTTGGAAGTAATGGAAAAAGTGAGCTTAAGAGAAATCTTGAAGGAAGCCAAAGACTCCTTAATTTAGGGCATGGTCATAAAATTTTGGGGTTGGAAGATCCATGAAGACATTTAGCTGGATCTTTGGATTTTCAGATGAGGGAACTAAGACCAGGAAAAGTCAAAGGACCTTTTACTTTAATAAAAGTATTAATCAACACAATTTAGCAGTTTAAACCCTGATGAGATTATGTTTCTAACCAAAATATCCCAAAATGAGAGTTCTATGCTTCTCAAGTGTGGGCTACCTTGATAATCTCTGTCCAAACCACAGGATGTACTATATACATCCCAAGGCTCCTTATAAACTGTACTAGTTTGATCTCTCTCAGTTGCTGGTGATATTGAAAAATCCTGTCTAAAACCTATGGGGGCAGTCTTTCTCTGTCACGTAGAGTCATTATCATTTAGAATTGACTGATGGCATCCTTCAAAAAATTGCTTAAGAGAAAATGTTATTGGTTTAAGCAACAAAAACTCAAACTCAACTCATCACTGTCAAGCAGGAACTGACTCATAACTGATGTTCCAGTAGGTTTTCAGCTGTAAATCATTCAGGAGATTTCTTCCTGTCTTGGAATAGTTGATTAATTAGAACTGCCTGTCTTTGGGTTAGCAGTGCAACTCCTTACCCACATAACCCACAGAAGCCTAGGGAGTATTGGTAAAGTAGCCCATAAGGAGTTGCACTACCAAACCAAAGGCATGAAGTTCGAATCTACCAACTGCTCTGCTGGAGAAAGATGAGCGCTCTTCTCCCGTGAGGTGAAAAGCCTCTCAAAACTCAGTGGAGGGTCAGCTATGAGTCAGTGTTGACTCTATGGCAACAAGTTTGAGGGAAAAGTTTAGCCTTAGGTTTCCTATGACCTCAGTGCTCAAATGATGTCAACAGAACCCAATTGCTCTACATTTTATCACCTTTAGGCAGTTTTTTCTCTCATGTTTGAAAGATAACAGTCACTCCAGTATCTTTCTCCCCTTGGGTTCAAGTCCTATCTCTCCTTCCCAGAAGTCCAAAAGACAGATTACGGTGCTCATTAATACTAATTGGAACTATGTGCTCTCCAGAAACCATCACAGGGGCCAGGAAACATGGAAAACATTGATTTGGACCTGGGTCACATTCAGTGAGAATTAGTACACAAATTATGGGAACAAAACAATACACCCATGTCACATATTGTTCTCTCATGAACAGTTACGCAGCATGTATTCTGCCAGGTCATTCTAAGAAGTTTACATATATTAATACATTTAGTCATCTTAACAAGGAAGCCTGTAGCACGCTGTGCTGCTAACAAAAAAGTTGGCTGTTCAAATTCACCAGCTTCTCTGAAGGCGAAAGATGGGAAATCTGTTTCTGTTACGATTAACAGACTCAGAAACCCCTGTGGATGGTTGCCATGAGTCAAAATCGACTGCCTGGCAGTGGGTAGCTAATCATCTTAATAATCCAGTGAGATAGGTACTATTAGAAATTAGAAGATCAAGGCACAGAGAAGTTAAATAATGTATCCAAAGTCACACAGTTAAGAAGCTGCAAGGTCAATTGGTTCCTGAATACCTGCCTCTATGTTATTTTCACATTACATGCGCCATAAAGAATTTTTTCCCCCCTCTTTTCGTGGCACAACCATTCTCTGAACTATAGCGCTTTACTGAGTCTGGACTAGGGCTGAGTTTTCTTTCTTTTGGTCCCTAGGAGTCTGATTAATGGAAAGGGTGAGTGATATGCAGAGGTGGACTGACAGGCTGATGGAAGGGACAGATCCAGCCCTGTGTGGATAACAGCTAATTCACAGTGTCCCTGGCTTCCTTTTTTAAGAAGCTTTTCGGGTTCTTGTAGAATGTGTTCCCATGCACACACTATTTTCTAATTCTGGGAAATGAGAAGATTTGCCAATAAGCTTCTTGGAGATGGATGGCTTCTTAAATGTCAAATGAAACAGTGAGCAGTTAAATTGTGCTGCTTAAAATGTCAGGAAAAGCCATTATTTTTTGCAGACAAAGTTTCAGTGTGGTCTGATTTCAAGTTTGTGAAATGACTCCTGCCTTTGAATAGAATCATTTTCTGAGTTTGAAAGGCCCCTCCTGCCTTGTTCAGAGAAGAGTGGGCCAAGGTGCAGTGCTGGCCTGTGAGCCCCGCTTTAACATGGGAGATGAGTCTTTCTCCTCCTGTGTCCTCTGAGGTACCTCCACCCTAGACTAGCCTAGACTTCCTGGAAAATCCATGGACCGCTGGTGCCCTTCCTGCCCTCCCTCCCATCCCAGTAGCAGAACTCTGGATGGCGTTCTCCAGAATTCATTTCCAGCTTTGATTTAAAAAAAAAATTGTTGGGCTTGGTGCTGTGGTGAGATTTTTTTTAAAAACTTAATTTGTTTGGTTTTGTTTGCAAAACACAATGGAGACTAGAAGAGTAAAATTCATATTTCAAACATCTCATTACCTCTCACTGCTGTCGAGTCAGAACTGACTCATAGTGGACCCTCCACGGAGTTGTCAGAGGCTATAAATCCAATGGGAGAAGGTTGCTCATCTTTCTCCTATGGAGCAGCTTGTGGACTTGAACCACCTTCTTTGGGGTAAAATTGTGTTAAGATGTAGAGTAGAGCAGACTGTAGGCAAATAATGACAGGTCCCAGTAAAGTGTTGAGGCTTTTGAGTCTGTCTCTCCACACATTTCCACCCACACAGAGTTAAACTGAGCTCCATAGGCTTCTCAGTGGCTCATTTTTCAGAAGTAGATCACCAGCTCACTCTTCAGAGTATTTTTGGGAGCCACAAACCTCTTAGCTATATTAGTCACATGCATTAACCATTTGCACCACCCAGGGATTCCAAACTGACATTTCCACCCACACAATGTCAGGTGATTGTGGTGGTGGTGTTATGTGCCATCTATTCAGAACAGACTCATACCTGCCAGGGGGGTTTTTCAGAAACAGCAAATCTCATGAGAGGAGATTGCCCATCTTTCTCCTAGGGAGCAGCTGGTGGGTTCGAACTGTATGCCTTTGCATTGACAGTACAACTCTTTACCCACTAGGCCACCACAGCTCCCCTTAGATGATTTGTTGTTGTTGTGCACAACCCATACTGACCCATAGCTGACCTACAGCAGGTTTTTCAGAGGTAGTTAGTCATACGGGAGGATTTTGCCCATCCTTCTCCCACAGAGCAGTCGGTGGCCTCAGACTGTGTGCCTTTGGGATTGCAGCACAGCTTCTTGCAACTAGGCCACCAGAGCTTCTCTAATCATTTAAATGATTAGGAGACTGAATTACATCAGCAAAAAAGTAACCTGTAGTTTGGAATCCCTGGGTGGTGCAAATGGTTAATGCATGTGGCTAATATAGCTAAGAGGTTTGTGGCTCCCAAAAATACTCTGAAGAGTGAGCTGGTGATCTACTTCTGAAAAATGAGCCACTGAGAAGCCTATAGAGCTCAGTTTAACTCTGACACATGTGGAGTCTTTGTGAGTAGAATAAACTTAACTGTAATTGACTTTAACCTGTAGCTTGAAGGGTATGTGGGGAAGAGGGCAGAAAGGAGGTCTCCTAACACTCCTTGTTGAAGGAACTGGTAGAGGAAGGGTCACAGCTGACTCTATGTAGCTGAGAGCTCTGACCTTTTAAGCATTATTTTAGTCCAGGGTGCTCCGCCTCCGTTCCCTTCTGCTCTCACCATGACCTAGCTTGATCTTCTCAAAATTGTTAGGCTGTTGGAGATGACTCCCAAGCCTTCCCTAGATGTGAAATTATATGGTAAGATCTACCATATCATTTATGAGAAACACAATTGTTTTAAAAAAATTCTCAGTTGGCAGTGTAGAAGACTGCCATCTTGTGTCTTATCAATGCTCAAAAACATATTTTACAGATTCTAGGCCATCATTGTAGGAGAAAGATGGGTAGAGTCTCCTCCAGTTCTATTTATAGTCTTAGAAACCCACTGGAGGGTCGATTATGAGTGGGTTCCTACTGGAAAATGGTAAAAGAGACCATTATTTCTAAAGTGCTTTGAGTAGGGTGAGCAATATGCCATAGATCTGAATGTATTGACCTTCATAAGACCTATTTGTATTTCTTGGAACCAGCTCTAGCTGAGTGGTGGTGAACAAATCAAAATCAGGCTGATCCTTTTTCGTCTCATACGAAATGAGGAAATGACTGAGATAATTTTTACCATCTGCTTCCGACTTGACGAATCAAATTTGTTGCTATAAAATCAGATTTTTTTTTTTAAAAAGGATTAGCAATTGTTTTCTATCTCTGAAATCTTAGAAATTCCAATGCATGTTTGTCCATATGTAACAGGTAAGAGGACTAAGACAGAGATTTATAGCCCGGCTAACATCCAAATCACGAGTCATTCAGAGACTGTTACCTCAGATGACACTTGATCCTCCAGTCACTTACCTGCATTACACCGGCCAATGCTGAGTTTTCTCCTTCTGAGAGGAACACCGTCAAGTCAGTGAGTCTGATTAGCTTGGCTTCCAGATTCTCAGCTGGGGAATGAGATTTAGAATGATGGCTTCCAAGCAATTTTGAGCAAGCAAAGCATTAGTCAGCTTGGGAAGAACTTTATGGCTTGGGAGGAACTTCTCAGGGAGGGAGAAGTAACAGTATATTCTATTCATCCCGAGAGAGCCATTTGCTGTAAGTCAGTCAGAGAAGGCTATGGTTTGGACCCACATAGACAAAAAAGGGGGGCGATGAGGTAAAGCAGCCTGGGATGGGAGTGAGAAGACTTAACTTCCAGTCTAATTCTGCCAGATACTTAGTTCTTACTGGCCAAAGTACATACCTTGTCTGACCCGCTCTTATTTATGTATAAAATGAGAAATGAGAGGAGAGCCCTAGGAAACATTAACACATACTTGATTCTTTTAGAAAGGATAAACCCCCTTTGGGGCCATATGGAGGATTCTGAGGCTTCTTCTTAATTTCTAAAACAAACGGTAAATGATCGAAATGATGTCTCTCCCCAAGCATCTTGGTCTTTCTTTTTGCTTGTGATCCTTCCCAGTAAGGAGCTTTATTTGTCACTGACTTCACTTGTCATACATCAGTTAAAGCGTCCTGTAGCTAACCAAAAGGTGATCGGCTTGAACTCACCAGCTGATCTGTGGGAGAGAGATGTGGCCGGCTGCTTCTGGAAAGACTGCAGCCTTGGGGAACCTACAGAGCAGTTCTCTGTCCTACAGTGGCGGTGAACCAGAACTGCTTCCCCAGCAGGGAGTTCTAGGTTTTGGTTTGAGGCCTGTGTTACAGCTAGTTGTTTATGTCCCTGTGTCTCCTGTTGCGGGTTCTTGGCAGGCAGGCAGCAGAGTTCATTCATTTGAGGGTCTCCTTGCACATGCAGGGAAGGGCGAGTCTGTTGTTGGTCGATGTTCCAAATAGTATTCTTTCCCCACTTTTCTTTGCTGCTTATTTAATAGGAATGTCTGGGTGGTGGAAGCAGTTAACATGCTCCCCAACCAGGCTAATGGCTGGAGGTTCATACCCACGCAGAGGTGCTTCAGCCCGAAGTTCTGGAGACCTGTTTTAGAAGAATTAGCCATTGAAAATCCTAACGGAACACATGAGATCACTCGGGATCAACCTAACAACAATTTTTTTTTAATTACGATTTTACTGTAAATTTATAAAAAAACTTGGATTTCCATTCATTTATTGTTGCGCATTTTCCTACCTGGCCCCTCTCCCCCAGTTCGCTTTTTCCTTTGGAAAAAAAGTTCTTTCATTGTTATACAGCACCCTGGCCGCCCCCACCCCCGACCCCCAGACTACTTTACTATGCAGCTCTTATTCTGGACTCGTCATACCAATAATGCCTAATCATATATTCCTTTTATACAGTTCTCTCCCTCATCTGTTTCAATGCAGTGTACATTATATATCCACACTGGCTTTAAGAGCTGGACAATTTATTTGTTTTTCATTTTTATGCTAGAGTCTTGGATGCAATTTTTTCCTAGTTCTGAGTTTTTCATTATGAGGCCCCAAAGGCAGAATTTTAAAGTTGAAAGAAAGTGTCTTTCAAGACCGTCACTGATCCAGTCTCCTGTCTAAGAGTTGAGAAAATCCCTTATCATCGCAATGGAGGTGCCTGTGATGGTCGCAGCCAAGTGGAAGCTGGGACTGAGGGTCTTGACATCCCCATTTCATGTTTCGTGTTTTTCTCTTCCACAGCAGAGGGATAAATATTGTTGTGCTCTGCTCACATTCTGTTACCGGAAGGTAGGGAAATTCAGGTATAAATTTCCCTCTTGAACGTCTCAGGGATGTGCACCTTTATGAATATTATTCATTGGTTGAAGGAGGCACTGCTGGGTAAGTGGGAGAAATGCTTTCTGTTTCTTCAGAAGTCTATTTCACGTTGTGCCAAGGGGATTGAGAACAAGTGCTGGTTAATAATTTATAGCATGCATTCGTCTCCATTCCTCTTTGACTAAAATATTAATTCTCCATTGATCAACATTATTTGCTTTTTTGCACAGGCAATATACAATATGCAGTGAGTTTGATGAAAGGGATATTTCCTCGACTCATCACAGCCCCCTGCGTGCTACCAATAATTTACTGACTTTATTTACTTGTGGTAATGAGCACACCATGTGAAGTGTGCCAGCTGCTGAGATCGTCCTGGATGCCTTTTTTTCTAGGGCAGGACAATGCAAGCAGCACAGCTGGTTTTCTAATTTAGTATTTGCTGCCTATGCCTGCATTTTTATTACATTGTTAATGGAACATCGCAGGTGAATATAGTACAGAAAAATCTTAACCTGATTTCTATTAATAAGTAACTTGTAAAAAAATACATTGAGAAATATCTGCAAGGTGTGTAGTGGGGGGGTGCCTTTGAAGATGGAGTATAGATTTGTTTACTGCTTCGTGATATAGGAATTATGCAATTTTTCATAAATTATAATCCAGAAAAAGGAATTCAGGATGAAAGTCATTTGTTATTGTTGTCATGTGCTGTCAAGTTGACCTTCCAATTGACCCATAGTTTACCCTCTAGCAGGTTTTCAAAAGCAATAAACCCCATAGGAGGTGATTGCCCATCTTTCCCCTATAGAGCAGTTGGTGGATTCAAACTACTAACCGTTGGATTAGCAGAATAACTCCTTACCACTAATCTACCAGGACCCCTGGAAGTCATTTAGTATATCTATTAAAAGAGGGAATGAGATAATTGCTTTTGAAAAAGGAGAGACAATCACAAAACATTCTTTGCTTCCCGAGAAATGCTCTTTGAATTTTTATTTGCCTGAGAAAATGTTTTTCCGGAGTGTGAACACTGACTAAGTTATGAAGCATGAGTGACTGAATAGAGAAGGAGCTAGCACTCCTCCTGCTTCTGCATTTGGCCATGCATTCATTTCCTTTCTAGCCCCTGTTTGATGTTGAGATTGACCTTTTTGGTCCAGTGGGCCCTACAAGCTATCTATTTTCATCCCTTCCTTCTGTTACTTTCATCTCTGTCTTCCTCTTTTGTACTTGAAAGAACACTTCTGCTTTTATTTTCTCCCACTACCTCTTTAAATTGCCTGCTAAGATAAATAAACTCGAGAATGACAAGCATTCTTAGTATACTGGAATTTGAGCTGCATTTCCATTGTATACTCAGTTTCTTATCGATGATGAGCTATTGGTGTGATGACTAGCGGTGTCCGGTTACTCTAACACGCTTCAAAGATAATGGTTTCATATTACATTTGCTCCTCTTTAGCCAGTGGCCCAGCTTGTCCTGAAGCTTGATGAGATGGATCTTCTGCTTGAAAAGTCATTTATGAAATTCTTGCATGTTGGGGAGAAAAGACTTGGTAATTGTGCTCTGCACTTGAATATTGTAACTGTAAAACTCAGCAAGTCATTGTTTTAATGTAGCAATTATATCCATCGGAATCTAGCAAGGAAATTGGAAACCACTTTAAGTATTTATAAGAAAGGGAATTCAATATAGTTACCCAGGTGTTGGAGAAGCTGGGAGTCAAACAGGAGTTTATCAACAGAAAGAAATGAAGGAGACAGAATTACAGGTAAGACTTCAGAAGTCTAGATGACCTCAGGTGACAAGGACCACCTAGTAGAAGCTGGAACCAAGGCCACTGGAGCTAGAGCCAGAGAGGAAACCCACCAGTTACCAAGGAAGGTAGCCCAGGCTTCATCACACCCTCCTCAACTCCCCACTACTACCTCCTATTGACCAACCATAAAGGGAAACCAGTAACTTGGAAACCAGTAGGTTAGAAAAAGAGCTCTGTTGAGATAAAAATATCCCACCCTCACCCTGCAATACAGGAAAGAACAGGATGGAGAATTATGGTAATGGGTAAGAATATATCTTATGGCAAATGGGCTCAGGATGTGTCCGCCAAAGTTATCATACCACTTAACCGGAACTGAGCTTACCTGACTGCCATTACTACCTAATCTGAGTAGGACTTGAGGAATTCAAGGAGATAAGGATCTTAAAGTTCTAAGGTCATCTAGAAGCTCCGGTGGAAGATCAGTCCATGCACACTTCCCTTTGGGATTTTCTGTTTTTCTTCCTCTTTCACCATTTAAGCCTATTTAAATTTTCCCTGTGGTTACCAGTCAGAATTATGTGGGTTTGCTCAGGAAAACCTCAACTCTTCTTCTGCTGGTCCACAGACTTGGTTTAGAGCTTGAAAAATTAATGCAAGGATGCCTACAGAAGAATTATTCAAACCTTAGAGGTGGAATTAACTTCTCAAAATACCTATATGTTGTTGTTGTGCACCACTGAGTCAGAAATGACTCATAGTTCACCCTCCAGTGGGTTTTCAAAGACGGTAGTAGTAGGGGAGGAGACTGCCCATCTTTCTCCTGCAGAGCAATTAGTAGATTGAAACCACGTGAATCAAAAGGAGTTGGTAATACAACTCATAACCACTAAGCAATGAGAGTTCCTTAAACACGTATATGTTGTTTTTGTTGTTGTGTACTATTGAGTCATTGCTGACCCTCCAGTGGATTTTCAGAGGCAAATAATTGCACAGGAAGAGAGTGCCCATTTTTCACCTTTGCATTGACAGCACAATTTCTTATTACTAAGCCACCAGTATTATAATGGGATGTGCAGAGAGTTGGAGTGAAAGAATAAAAAGGGAAGGGCTCACTCTGCATTTGCCAAGCTGAAATAACTGAAAAATAAAGTAAAAACTCAAGTTGCAATACTTAGAGATGTTTTGGGCAAAATATTGATCCAAGAAGCATTAACTGAAGATGGAGAGACTACAAAGAGTCACTGTACCAAAAAAAATTGGCTGACCCTGAAATATTTCAGGAAGGGCTGTATGATCAGTCCATTGGGTGTTAGCTGCACTAAAGGCATTGACTAAAAAAAAGAAAAAAGGGAGGGACTAGCAATGGAAGGGATATCAATTGATATGTTTCAAACAGATACAGTTCTGGATGTGCTAACTAGTTTGTGCCAGGAAATTCAGGAGACAACTAATTGGTTGACTAACAGGAAGACATCCATATTTGTGCCCATTTCCTAGACAGATGATTCAACAGAATGTGGAAATTATTGAACACTAACATTAATATTGTATGTAAAAACTTTGCTGAAGATCATTCAAAAACAGCTACCATAATACATCAATAAAGAATTGCCAGAAATTCAGGCTTGGTTTAGAAGAGGCCAAGGAACCAGGGATATCCTTGCTGATATCAGATGGATCCTGCTTGAAAGCCAAAACTACCTTAAGGATGTCTATTTGTTTTATTGACTATGCAAAGTCATTTGACTGTGTGAATCATAACAAATTATGGCTAACATTGAGAAGAATGGGAATCTCAGAAAATTTAATGGTGCTCATGTGTTCTTAGATCAAGTGGCTGTTGTGTAAACAGAACAAGGGAATACTGCACGGCTTAATATTGGGGAAATTTTGTGTCAGAGTAATATCCTCTCTCCATACCTATGCAATCTGTATGCTGAGTAATTCATTAGAGAAGCTAGACTATATGAAGAAGAAGAACAACAACTTGTGTTGTATAGATGACACAATCTAGCTTGCTGAAATTGAGGAAGACTTAAAGTTCTTCCTGCAGAAGATCAAAGATTGTTGTTGTGTGCTCTTGAGTAAGAACCACAGCTGGGCCTCTAGCGGGTTTTCAGAGGCGGTTAGTTGCAAGGAAGGAGATAGCCCATCTTTCTTATCTGGAACAGCTGGCAAATCTGAACTATGTGCCTATGGAATTGCAGCTCAGCTTCTTACCACTAGGCCACCAGAGCTCCTTTTGTCGATCAAAACTGCAGCCTTCAATATTGATTACATCTCAAATCAAGAAAACAAAAATTCTTACCACTGGACTGATAGATGGGGAAAAGACTGAAGCTATCAGAAAATTCCTCTTACTTGGATTCACAGTCATCACACTTGGTACCCGGCAGACAGGAGATGTATTGCATAGGAAAAGTGACTGAGGAGCATCAGCTTCACTCCTTTGAGGATGAAGGTGCATCTGAGTCAGGCCATGGTCTTTCCCCTCACTTCCTATGCATCTGAAAGTTGGACAATGATGTCTTTGAGTTGTGATGTTGGAGAAGAGTAATGAATATTCCACAGACTGCCAAAAGAACAAACAAGTATGTCTTCGAGAAAGTGCAGCCAGAGTTCTCATTGGAGACAAAGATGGCAAAACTTCATCACACATACTCTGGGTATGTTGTTAGGAAAGGGTTGTTCCTTGAAGAGGGGTATCATGCTTGGAAATGTGGAGGGACAGTAAAAGAGAGGAAGACCCTCGATCAGATCGATTGGCACAGTGACTGATGCAATGGGCTCAAATATGTCAGAGATGATGAGGATGGCACAGGATAGGACAGAATTCAGATTTATTGTTCATAGGGTAGCTATGAGTCATACTAGATTTGATAGTACCTAACAAGGACAATAAGCCATCAGAGTTCCCTCAAACATCCACGTCGGAAGTGATTTCTGAGCATTATGGTTGATTCTTTGTTCCCATGTCAAACACTTAGCATTTTCATTTCTTCTACTATCTTCTCAATCCTACTAGAATATGCATTTTTTTGGGTGGGTGTTGGGGGAGAGTTAAGACTGTCCTATGTCACTTTACTTTCCAGAATCTAATGCCACTCAAATATTAGGTATTGAAATGTTTCTGATAGAGAAGATCCTTAAGAATGGAAACATAAACTCTAGTTTCTGAAATTGTGGGTAAATGATATGTCTTCAAGACTCATTTTAATATTTGCTATTTTTTAAAAGATAAGATTTTAAAGAAAGAACATGTTTGCTGGTCCTGTCTGCTCAAGTGTATCATAAACAATTTTAGGGTAATGAGATGTCTCACACTTTCATGAACACTCCTTCGCGTCTAGACACTGTCTTACACAAATAAGAAGCTCAATATATTTTAATAAAGAAAGACCTCATAGAAAAAGTAGAAGCAAGGTTGGCCAATATGCTGTATCTTTTTAAAAGGATATATAGTCTTTAACTATTTTTAGTAGTAAGAAAAGTTAGAAATATATTTGAATTTGAGGTTACAAACAAGGCATCAAGCGAGTGATATGAAGTGAATCTAATGTAAAGACAAAAGTAGTAGTAGGGATGTGTGGAGAAATGAGATTGTTGGAGAGAATTTCAGATGTCCTTCTATAGAAAATAACTGGTGTCCTGCCCTTAGCCGGTTGTTGTTATGGTCTCTTTATCTCCTTGCTGTGGAGTTGGAAGCTAACCCTCCATTGGATTTGCCAGGCTGTAATTCACATGGGAGGAGACTGCCTTTCTTCTTCCTAATGAGGAGTAGAACTGCCAAAGAGGTGTGGCCTGTGGTTTAGCAGCTAACTCCCTATGGTCTAGGACCCCAGAGCTCCCTTGTTGCTAAGATTGTTGACCTTAAGTGGTCACAATTTCTGAAAATGTATATGAAATTGTTTTACATTTGTAACTAAGCCAACCACTTAAGGGCTTCTGTTAATATCAGAGCAAGATATTAAAACTTAACCCATTTTAGACTTTAAAGTGTTAATAATTTTAGAGTTCTTGTAAAAGCACTTATTTAAGATGTTATAAGAATTATTTGGGGATTTTTGTTGCTGTTGTGTTGTATACCATCAAGCCGGAACTGACCCCAAGCTGACCCTCCAGACGGTGTTAAGAGGCAGTTAATCCCACAGGAGAAGATTGCCCATCCTTCTCCCGTGGAGAAGCTGGTGGACTTGAACCACGAGCCTGAGCATTTGTGATTGCAGTACAGCCATTAGGCCACCAGAGCTCCCGTGTTTACTATTTGATCTCACTTATTTAAGATGCTATAAAAATCACTTTGTGATTTTAGAGATCTAATTTTTCTTATCTTCCTTTCTGGTTGTAAATGATATATGTCTCAATTTATTTATTTTAGCTCTTTATTTTACTTTGTTTAGTTGCAGATGAAAACACAGGGTAGAAAAGGGTGCTGTCAGCAACTGCTATACCTGCCTTTCAATTCACTAAAGTGCTAACTCTAGGTAGTTGCTTTTCAGCTTATTTTTCTACCACAAACACTGCAGTCTGTATACGTGATAACAGAGATATTGCAGTCAACTAGTAGGCTATAAGAATATGCTTGTAGTCCAATTATTATAAAGATTACAGATATATTTATTTTTAATGTGGTCAGCCCAGATTTGAACAGCACATTATGGACAAAGCTAGGCTTGTAAATCCTTGTGGCCAAAACCCTGATAGGGATGGGAGAAAAATAAACAAACAAACAAACAAACAAACAAACAAACAAACAAACCCGACCTGATAGATTCATACCCAGAAATTCTCTGATCAGGTTGTACCAGCAGAGAAGGATGGCCACTTGAGTTTCAGAAGACCAATTCCAATTTGCAGCTCATTTTATGTTGAGGGAAGCTAATTAAAGGTAAAAAGGGAAAAAAAAGTCAATTTCCAGCATGATATAACTAGAATTGGTTCTTGGCCCAGAAAGACATGAGTCAGTTCAATCCTGACTCAGTTCCTAGTATGATGCATGGTGACTCACTTCCTTGAGTGATGTCATGTTTGTTCCTTATGAGAGTTGAGCCCCTCGTTGTTTTATTTTGTTGGTCTGGTGGGGTTTTTTTTAAGGAGAAGAAAATGAGAATATTGTAGAATAAAATTAAATCCTCCCAGGAATACAGAATCTGACTAGTAAAGCAAGCCTTGATTTTCTCACAATGAGCCTGAAGGAGTAATTAAGCCTTAAATGCCTATATTGTTGTTCCCATTTATTAGGATTGTTAATTTTCAAACAGCCTAGCTATTAGCCAACATTTGATTGAAAACATTTTGCATGTAAAAGAAGAAAAACTGGTATAACCACAATTCAATAATTTGGTTGATATATTTATAAAAGGCAGCTGTATCTGGAGAAAAAGTTAACAATGGATGGCCAGATTAAAAGAGGACACAGGGATTGGTCTTTCTTGAAAGAGCTATTAACTTATAAACAGAAAGTCAACCAAAATTGGAAGGTTTATCATGAATACCATTAGCATTTTGAGACTATGTAGAATTTACAAAACACAGCAAAAACTGCTTTGTTGTACTTATGTCAACCGAATGAAGTTCAGTGTCCTTGGCTTGTGTTGGGGGTTCAAGTTTGGAAGCAAGAAAATAATGCAATGCTGCATTGTTAAATGAATCCACTTTGACCTTTCTTTTATGACAGAGAGCCTCATACTTTTATCTATAGTATGTGCTTATAGTCTAAAATCTAAAGTCTAAAATCAAAGCTATTTTGTTTTAAGGAGAGATATCTCCATACTTATTTATTTTTAACATAAAAATCTTTTTTTTTATTGTTGCTCATTTTCTTTCTCCTTCGCATCTTCCTCCCTGGGTCTTCCTCAAATTGCACTTCTTATTCCAGATTGTTGTCTTGCATATAACACCTAATCATATATCCTTTCCAGATAGTTTCCTCCTTTATTTAATATAATGCAGTATTCTTTATCTACCCACTTTTCCCATTCTCTCCCCAACATCCCCCCCATGCCTGTTTAATTTATTATAGTGTTGTTATACAGTATTTGTCATTTTGTGACTGAGATATTTCACTCAGCATAGTGTCCTCCAGGCTCCCCCATGTTGTGTAATGTTTTAGGAGTTCATTGTTTTTCAATGCTGTGTAATGTTCCATTGTGAGAATGTACTATAGTTTTTCTGTCATTCATTTGTTGATGGGCATTTGGGTTGCTTCCATCTTTTTGCTATTGAGAATAATGTAGTCATAAACATGGGTATGACTCTGGTTTCTTTAGGGTGTATTCCCAGTAGTGGAATTGCTGGGTCAAATGGTATTTCTATTTTAAACTTTTTCAGAAAAGTCCTAGACTGCCTCCCATAGTGGCTGTGCTATTTCACATTCTCACCAGCAGTGGGTAAGAGTTCCAATCTCTCCACAACCTCACTAACATTTATTGTTTCCTGGCCTGTTGAACTTTGTTATTGTTGCTGGAGTGAGATGATATCTCATGGTTGTTAAATTGAGGCCTTTGTTAACTTCATCTAAAAGTGGATCTTGGATGGATGAATCAAAGATGTTTCCAAATAACTAAGCCTTGGGGCACTTTGGAAATTTTTGGATTAGTCACTTCTGGACTTTTAGGCCCTAACAATTGCAATTCAGCTCCAACAATCTTCTGTATCTGTTTGTTACTACTCATGTTTGAAATTGCAGAATGATCTACTACTTGGGCTAAGGTTGGCCAGTATCTCACCCTAATCATCTATTAGTAGTGGTGCTCTCAGTTAGTAGTGGTGTTCTCATGTGCTGTCCACTTGGAACCAACACTTAGTCTTCTTCATTTTCTGCAAGCAAGGTTGTAAGTGATTCTCCTTCCAATCAGTCTCCTTTCAATCCTGATGCCACATTCTTCTTCATAGAGTCCAGCCTCTAGAATTTGCTTGACATACAGATTGAATAGGTATGGAGAAAGGATACAACACTGACACACACCTTTTCTGATTTAAAACCACACAGTCTTCCCTTTCTCTGTTTGGACTGCAGCTTGTTGGTCTAGGTACAGGTTTTGCATGAGCACAATTAAGTATTCTGGCATTTCCATTCTTCGCAATGTTAGCCTTAATTTGTTATGATCCGTACAGTTAAATGCTGTTGCATAATCAATAAAACACAAGTAAACATCTTTCCGGTATCCTTTACTTTCAGCCAGAGTTAGAATGTATTCCACAATACCACGTACTGTGGGTTTAAAAATAGGCTCCATAGAAGACAAAGCAAGTATAAGCATGAAAATAAGAAGCCTGCAGTCTCGCAGTTACTTGTTACTCAAAGGAAAGACATCCATTGGAATACGGCACAGAGAAAGCTGGGCAGTCTCCTCCCATGTGATTTATAGCCTCTGACAACACACAGGAAGGTCAGCTATGAGTTGTCTCTGACTCTATGGCACGTAACAACACAACATCATGTTCCAGGGGAACACTTTATACACGCTTGTTGCTTTCTACATAGAGAAAGTATGAGAACAATTTATCGGTGAGATGAAACAGATAGCATAGTGCCAAGCTGTCTGGCATATGTGCTAAATGTTTTTAGGAGCTGACCGGGAAAGCCAGTTTTCCAGCTGTGGAGGCTTAGGGCATGTGGGAAAGTTGTGGCCTTTCTGGCTGGAAGGGGGTGGGGGAGAAAGCCATCAGTATTGTGGAACTTGAATTTGGGAGCGACCTGTTCTGCTGGGAGAAGAGAAAGTGCAGTTAATTTTTTTAAAAAAATTTTTTTTTCAGTTAATTTGTTGTCCAGGCCACTCAAAGTGACCTCCTAGACTAATTTTTAGACACTGTTATTTGTCACACACTCTAACCAAAACCTTTGACCTAGTCAGTGGCTTTGCCACTTGCCTCCAGGGTAAAAGTCCAAGGAGTCACCATGTAGCCCAACATAACTCGGTCATTGTTATTTTACTCCCTTATCCCGGTATTACACTGAAAACTCTAGCCATAGGGGATGGTTTGCCATGCTCTGAGCATTTCAGGTATCATCATTTCTCAGGGAAGGAGACTTCTATACATGCCTCTTTCTAGTAGATATCTCACTGTTCATGCCGCCCACTACATTTCTCTGCAATCAAAGCCTGCTCATCCTGTATATTTCAGCTCAACTCTTACTCTCTCTGGGAAATGTTCCCAGAGCTTTAATCCCCATAGCCAGCATGATTAATCACTGCTTCCTTTGAGCTCTCATAGCACTTTGTTCACACTGCTAGTATATACTTAACACCTTGTTAAGCAACATATCCATGGCCCCTAGTATATGGTAAGTTTCCTGAGCGTAAAGGTCTTGCCTTCTTTGACTTTGGCTTCTTTGGCTTAAGCCCTAGTGGGTTCCACTCCATGGGAGTAATCTGACTGGAACCACTGTAAAATTCCACTTTTTATTTTGCATTAGGGGGCATATCCTAAGGCTAACGCCTGCTGGGAAGTTGTGCAACAATTTCCTTGGTAGTAAGGGAAGCTAGAGTCCCTGAGTAAAGCATTTTGCTGCTAACTAAAAGTTTGTGACTTGAGCTCACCTTGGAAGACAGGACTGGCAATCAGCCATTAAAAGCCCTGTGAAGCACAGTTCACATGAGGTCATTATGAGTCAGAATTAACTAGATAGCAACTTTTTTGTTGTTTGTTTGTTTATTTTCAAAGGAAGCTAGACTAATTTCAACCCATCAAAATGCTAGAATTACAGCCAGGCTGAAGAAGATCAAACAAATTTGGGAAAGAACAAAATTGAGAGAGAATAAAAAAGTCAGATCTTTTAAAACATTATCAGAGGTTCTGAGAAATTAGAGACTAAGTTTTTTTGAAAAACCCACTAGTATATACATAAATGAGGGGAAATCTTCATTGTTATTGAGCCGCAACCTACTCGTAGGGGACCCTTTATCGAATTTCTAAGGCTATAGATGGCACAGGAAATTGCTAGCTTTTCTCCTGCAGAGGGATTGGTGGATTTGAACCATCACAGAAGTGTGGCCTTTTGGTGAGCTACATAACTCCCCGTGGACTATGTGTGTGTGTGTATATATGTATACACACACACACACACATACACACACACACACTCTTTAAGGAACAAAAAAAGTTTATTCTCTATTTCTAATAGGATCTTAACTATATTGGACTTGGCTGGTAGCTTCAGTTGTTCAGAACAGTGTAATATTTAGAAAAATAATTATTTCCTTTTTCTCACATGATTCTGAGGCTGTTATCATCATTACTAAAGCTTGTTACTCAAGATGGTAGGAAGCAGTCCTGGAAATAAGTGCAGATGAGGCCATTCATTGATTTTTATCCCTGCCATCAGCACATAGGGAGAGAGTTCTCTTTCAGCAACCAAGGTTCCTGTGTTGTCTTATTAGAGTAGTAAAGAGAAGCATTTAAATGACATGGCAGGGTTAAGGGAAATAGTTTATCCTTTTTTCAAGCTATTGACTTTCAGAGATTTGGAACTGTCAATATATACAGACAATTTCTGTTTATGACCATCCAACGTACAGAAAAATCTTCCTTAGCTTTTAATGCTAGATATATTTTCCCCTCACTTTGAAATGATCGAACCAACCCGTACACTTAAAAAAAATTCTTCTTCACAATTACCTTTACTTGCTGCACGTGTAACTTTTTAAATTATGGAAAATATTCTCAGCTTTTTCTTCTTCCATTAAAAGAATATGTTATGTAAGAATTGTGTGCACCTGGTCTAATTTGTCTACAAATTCTTAAAGACCCAGTTTGGAAAGGATCTTGGAGGTAACTTGGGAACTGTGTATATTTTGTCTTTTATGAATTTTTAAAATGGCATAATGTCCAGATAGATAAAAATCAGCAGGTCTTGTGGTTTTTCTGAAGGTTAGTTTAGTCACCAAAGAATATAACAAAGGGCAGTAACAATAGAAAACTTTCAAACTGGAGGCACTTGTCACAAATGTAAGAGTGACTGAACCAGTACGCATTAACTAAAAGCAAAGGGTGAGGACATAAAACATTTGTTTATGAGAAGACTACATCAAGAGCTAAAGAACTTGTTGCTAGGAAAAATGTGTTAATCACTACAACCACATATGATCAAACTGGCTTTTGTCACTCATGTAGATGGTTAACTCACTTCTACCTAGTCAGGGCGCTGACCATTACATTTCAAAAGACCAAAATGAAAATGACATTATCTATATTGTTGTTGTTAGATGCCCTTGAGTCAAACACGATTCATAGCAACCCTATGAATAACATCTGAACCCTATCTTATCCTGTGCCATCTTCAATATCTCTGATAAACTTGAGCCCATTAATGCAGTCACTCTGTCAGCTGTTTAAGGGTCTTTCTCTCTTCTGTTGACCCTCTATCTTTCCAAACATGATGTTCCTCCCCAAATTATAGCCTTTCCTAACAATATGCCCAAAATATGTGAGATGAAGCTTTGGCATCTTTGCCTCCAAGGAGCACTCTGGTTGCACATTCTTCAATACATATCTGCTTTTTTCCTTTGGCAGTCAGCAGGATATTCTGTACTCTTCTGTAACACCACAGCTCAAAGGCATCAATTCTTCTGTCATCCTTATCCATTGCCCGGTTCTAAGATGCATAGCAAGTTATTAGAAAAGCTATGACCTGAATCAGGTACATGTTGGTTTTCAGGCTGACATCACTATTCCTCATAAATCTGGAGAGGTTCTTGACAGTGGAGTTTCCCAATGCAATGTGTCTCCTGATCTCCTGACTACTAGGCATTTTCAGATTCTGATCTACCTACAAACATAGGTAAGAACTAACCTTCATAAAGCCTGTTATATTAAAAGTTAGGATTAGCATAAAATATTTAAATTTGTAATGACATAAAAATATTTTTGTTTATTAGCAGAGCATTCTATGAATTATGCCACCAGAGCTCCTGTTATTAGAAGACTCTCTCTCTCACTTCTTTTAAGCTGGGTCTGACTCTGCACCTGCATAATTGAACCTGCATTCAATTTCCAAGGCTGTAAATCATGCAGGAAGAGACTGTCCAATTTTCTCCCATGGAGTGGCTGGTGGACTGTAACCCCCAGAGGAGTATGAACTTTGTGTAAGCTGTGCAACTTTCGAAGAGCTATGCCACCATACATCCATTATTAGTAATGATAGACCTGTCTGATTTTGTTAAAGATATATTAGTATATCTGGAATTATTTCTTTAATGTTTTTATGCCTGGAAAGTACATTATGTCCTATGTACTGTTACACATTATATACTAACTGGCATTAGATACAAACCATATCTAACTGTTCTGATTTATACACAAATTTCCCTTTAAAGCCAGACTTATGAACAGACCTCAGTCATAACTTGGGGACTGCCAGCATAATGAATCACTAATCCCTGCTTTCTCTTTGTTTTCTATGTATATAAACAACTCTCTCTGCTTGAACAGGAGTCCTGGTGGTGCTGTAACTATGTCTGGGCTGCTAATTGATAGATTACTGGTTTAAGCTCACCAGCTCTGTGGGAGAATCATGAGGCAGTCTCATTCTGTAAAGATTTACAACCTCAAAAACCCCTTAGGAAAGTTCTACTTTGTCGTAAAGGAACACTGTGAGTAGAATCAACTTGATGACAATGTATTTGTTTGGTTTTTTCCTGTTTGAATGATGGAACACTTGGTAATTTTATTGGTGCTATTCAACAAGCTGTATAATTTCACTGTAATACATTTTTCCTTTCACTCCTAATAGAGTAGAACATTTTCTTCCTTGACATTTCTGTTATTAGAAGTGGGATTTAGAAAGTGTATTATCTTTTACAATCTCTAGAGCATCCAGACATGGATTTGGTACCTGTTGAGACGCTTTGAATTCTCTACTTCTGTAAATTTTGGGAATCATTTCAAGTTAAAAACAAATACTCTCAAATTCAAGCTCTGCTCTAATATGTTGATAGCTCTTTGAGTTTTAGTGTAGATGACTTTTGTTCTTTTCATCAAGTAGCAGGAATGGCATCTACTTCCTAAACAACTTGCCTCTGGAAACTCTATGAACTTTGATAAATGTCAATAGTTGTAGAGGGGCTTCAGGCCTTTTGTTCATAAGGTCACTATGAGTCATGCTCGACTCAAAGGCAATCAGTAACATCATTATAAAACATGGGATGCCATGTCTAAAAGAGCTTTAGAGCAACATTCTGGGATTTCTGCTTACACTATGAACAAGTATTATGGTCCCTTATTGTGCATATACTTCTCTGTCTAGGACATCTTCACCTGAGAATTTGTAAAATCAGCAACCACTTTGGAGTTCTTTTCACCTTTTAAAGTTAACTTTTCCATGCAGTAAGTTAGAGAAACTGAGCTTTCTGGATTAAACCATCCCAGTGGGATAACTATTTTGATTGTTACGTTGTGATCTTAAAAAAAACAAAATCAAGACAATAAAATTATTACCCTTCAGTTCATCATCTCTAAGATAACTCAGCAGATAATGAATTAAAATATCAAACTTCAGTTCCCACACCTTTCCTGCTAGCTGCTAACTCTTATTAGATTCTTCCATGTCTTCCGATTGATAACATTTTTTCTGAGGTCTCTTTTCCATAAAACAAAACAAAACAAAACATCAACTAATAAACTGTTGCCTGAAATGTTCCTTTAAATTTGCACCAGTAGTGATGACAAAGATTCACCTCATATCATTTATGCCTCGTATATGTGTTCAAAATTACACAGCATTATGAAAGATTTCCTAAACTCCATGATTTATACCTACCATTTTTAGGAAACATTTGAGACGACTGTTGAAGTCTACTAACTTGGGCTTCCCAGATTGTTCACATGCTTGCTGGCCCAGGGGAAGCCAAATTATGGCTAGAGTAGGTGGAATAAACTGTTTGCTCCCACTTCCCTCTCATGCTAAGGTAGTTTAGCCTTAAATACTTAAAAACAGTGAGCTGTTTTAAGACTCCTGGGCTATGAGTAAAGACTGCTAACGGCTATTTTATTCTCCAAAACAAAAGAAGGACAAGAATGTTTCTAAGTATTAGACTTGGGTCACCACGGTAAACCCTCTGGTCTTACTTTAGCCCATTCCTTCTCACAGTTATTTCCATGTCTTAATCTTAAACATCACACCTTAGGTTTAGTAATGACACATTAAGTAGGCTGGGAGTCAGCTCCTATTATCAAGTTAACCAGTTTAGCTTACAGATTTTCCTAAACTCTTGAAGCTAAAATAATTCTATAGCAATAAATTAAAGATTCTTCAGCTGCAACACTTAAAAGAAAAATGTTAAACCTTTCAATGGCACAAAGCTGTATACTTCTTTTCATTACTGTAAAAAAAATTCCCATCTGAAAAATGAATGCTAAAAATGAAGAAAAAACATTAAAAAATTTACCAGTCTGTAGCACTGAACCTCTCCAAATTATTGAGGACTAATGATGTCAGTTTGAGGAGTAAGATGTGTACAGCCTTTTCAGTTACTTGCTATGCATCTGAGAGCTGGACAATGAATAAGGGTGCCCGCAGAAGAACTGATGTCTCTGAACTGTGGTGTTGAAGAGGAGTGCTGGCTATCCCATGCACTGCCAAAAGAACAAACAGATATGTCTTAGAGAAGGTGCAGCCAGAGTGCTTTTTGGAGGCAAAAATGACAATGCTTCATGGCATGTACTTGGAGCATATTACTAGAAGAGGTTATTCCTTGGAGAGGGACATCATGCTTGGAAAGGTGGAAGGATGGAAAAGAAAAGGATGACCCTCAACCAAGTGGTTTGACACAATGACTGCAGCAACGGCCTTACATGTTCTGACGGGGTTTAGATCTCTAGTTCATGGTGTTGTTATGAGTTGTTCTTGACTTGAGGCATCTAACAACAACAATACAACTCAGATTGAAAGGGCTCTGGGGACAAACTGAGTACTTTCTTGTGCGGCTTCTGCTTTACAAGGAGAGATTGCTTTATTAACAGAGAAATTTGCCAATTTTTACTTGACATTGGAATTATTCTGTCTGATACCAGCCCCTATTTATTTATAAAAGTCCATACCCTGGAAGACTAAAGCCTCCAAAAAAGAGAGACTCATAAACCAGGAACAAATATTTATTCACTTCCAACCTGTTCCAGCATCCCTTTGTGCAACTGATAATTTGCATCCTGTTTTTGCTCAGTTCTGATGTGCTGTCAATCTACTAAGAAGAGATATTTTGTGCACAGATTCAAAGACAATTTAATGAAAAGGGGGAAATATTGCTGAATTTGCCCAATATTCCTAAGTTAACAGAGACAGACTGAATTAAACAGTATCCTGGAAGAAACAGTAATTTGCTAATACAGGAGCTTGTCATGCCTCTTTAAAATTTAACTCAAGTAATCCTCTTCCTTCTCACATCTTTTGCCTACTTTCTAAAGCCTTATAGGCCACAACAGCCACAGATTCAGGTTTTGTCAGCTGAACTGATTAAAAGGAAAATATATTTATCTAAGTCTCTGCCCAAAATTCTGCATTAGCTACTGAAACAAGGATGAGCTGCTATTAGACATGATTTCCTTACTAACAGTGCAACTGTCCTTTGTGTCTATCATTGTAGTTCAATTATTCTTACAGTTGAACAAACCCCAAAATGATAATGGCTAGAGATATGCTCAAAATTTGTATGTAATCAATTGTATTGCTATTTCTAACTTTTCAGTACTTCTTAATCCTTGTTTATTAGTTCCCAATATCTCAACAGATGCAACTAATTTTACATGTGTGGATTTTTGCACACATGTAAATATTGCTGGGCCTTCAAAAGGTCAGTACTTGTTTGATTTTATCTAAGAAAAAAAATCAACAATTTACCTGGACTGTAATGACACACAAATTTACTGTATCTTCCATGTATTTTATTTTGATTCTGCATGCAGATATGCAGCATTTACAGTTTATAAACAAAACCTTATTGCCACAATTTTTTGAAGATTTGCTGGTTTGCTTTATTTCCTAGCAAGACTGTCTGGTGTCAGGCCTGTGTGTTCGGTGTATCACATATGTTCTTGAGATGGTTTTTAAATTCAGGCGCGATAATCTTTCATGGGCTTGTTCTCTTTTTTATCACTTTAATTTGAACTTGCATGTGAGTGTGTAATAATCTGTTCCACAGCCAGCTCCTGGTCTTGTTTTGACTCCACCATCTCTTTCTACCTCTCAACAAGATGGACTGACATAGTGGACTTGAGCATATCAGAAATGGGGAAGATGCAGGATAGGGCAAGATTCAGATCTGTTGTTCATAAAGTAGCTATGAGTTGTGGTCAGTTTAACAGCATCTAACAACATCTCTTTCCACACATGTATTTGTCTGATTCCTATATATTCCTTCAGAGAAGTCCATGCGGCTACTGGTGATATTTAAATATATAAATATGTATTGAAGTTCAGCATCAAGAAAACAAAGATTCTCACCACTGGGCAGATTGACAGCATCAAGATACATGGTGAAGAGATTGAGATTGTTAACAGCTTCAGTTTACTTGGATCTACAGTCAACACTCTTGGTACTAGCTGGCAGGAAATAAGATGAATTGTACTAGGAGAGTGTGCTGTCAGAGACCTCTCCAAAGTACTGAAGAGCAATGTCAGTCTGGAGACTAAAGGGCACCTAATACAGGCCCTGGTCTTTGCAATTACTTACTATGCATCAGAAAGCTGGACAATGACTAGGATGATAAAAGGAGAATTGATGCCTTTGGGCTGTGGTGTTGGAAAAGATTATTTTAATATATGTTGTTGTTGTAATGTGCCATCGTGTCGCCTGAGACTCATAGCAAACCTATGTACAACAGCTGTGAACCCTGTTCTATCCTGAGCCAACCTTACCATCTCTGACACACCTACCCACATTACTCCAGTTATGGAGTCAATCCATCTCATTCAGGGTCTTCCCCTTCTGTGATGTACCTCCACCCACTCACATAATGTCCCTCTCCAAGGACTAGTCCCTTCTTGCAGCATGCCCAAAGTATGTCAGATGAAGCTTCAGTATTCTTGCCTCCAGGGAGCAGCCTGGTTTTTTCCTCTCCAGGATAAACTTGTTTATTCCCTTAGCAGTCCATGGTATATTCAATACTCTTCTCCACCACCACAGTTCAAAGGCATCAATTCTCCTTTTATCATCCCTAGTCATTGTTCAGCTTTCTGATGCATAGCATGTAATCACAAAGACCATGGCCCAGATCAGGCACACCTTAGTCTCCAGACTGACATCCTTGCTATTCAATATTCTGGAGATGTCCCTGATAGCTGATTTTCCCAATGCAATTTGTCTTTTG
>NW_006399824.1:11774832-11801710 GCF_000299155.1 Elephantulus edwardii | reverse complement strand
AGTTAATATATAGTATTTTTACACAAAGGAAGCCTAATGCATTTGAAAAACAATTTACAATGAATAAATCATTGATTGTTCAAAATTCTATCCTGTGTTCTCATCTGAATTAAAAAACCATCTCAAGAACACATTTGATGCATTGAACATTAATGACTAAAGACCAGATGAGTTGTGAGATAACATCAAAGACACTGTCCACTAAGAAAACAAAAGGTCATTACAAAGACAGGAAAAAAAACAAAGACCAAAATGGATGGCAGAAAACTTTCTAAAACTTACACTAGAATGTAAAGAAGCCAAATTAAAGGAAAGAAATGCTGGAGTTAGAAAACCATAGGGGATAAAAACTCTGAGCCTTTTTCAAGTTAAATAACCTGAAGAACAAATTCAAGCTTCCAGTTACAATAGTGAGGAAGGCTATGGTCAAATACTGAATTATGAAGGAAGTATAAAAAGAAAAAGGATGGAAAACATAAAATCACTGTACCAAAATAGAATTGGTTGTCACGGAAACATTTCAGGAAGTAGAATATGCTAAAAATTCAAAGGTAATAAAGGAAGAAATTTTAGCTGCACTGAAGCACTGACCAAAAATAAGTCCCTAGGAACTGATGAAGCACCAGTTGAGGTAAACAAAAAGATGCAGCCTTGAATGTGCTCACTACTTATGCCAAAAAATTTGGAAGACAGATACCTAGTTAACTAACTGAAAGAGGATCATATTTGTGCCCATTTAAAAGAAAATTATCCAGCAGAGCACAGAGATTATTGAACAGTAGCATACATTTACTCCATGACAGATGGAGAAAAGATTATAATCATCAACAACTTTATCTTACTTGGATCCACAATCAACACCCTTGATGTCAGCAGTCAGGAAATCAGGAGACACATTATACTGTGAAAATCTGCAGTCAGGACCTCTTCAAATTATTGAGGAGCAATGGTGTCAGTTTGAGAACTAAGGTGCGTCTGATTCAGACCATGGTCTTTCTGATCATTTGTTATACATCTGAGAGCTGGATTATACATAGGATGACAAAACAATTCATGCTTTTGAGCTGTGGTGTTAGAGATGAGTACTGTACATCCTATGGTTTGTCAAAAAAAACATACAAGTATGTCTTGGAGAAGTGCAGCCAGGGTGCTCCTTGGAGGCAAGATAATAAAGCTTCATCTTACATATTTCAGACATGTTGTCAGGGGAAGCTATTCTTTGGAGATGGACATCGTGCTTGGAAAGATGGAGAGTCAGTGAAAAAGAGGAAGATTCTCAACCAGGTAGCCTGACACAGTGACTGCTGCAATGGGCTCTAATGTGTCAGGAAGTGTGAGGATGGCACAGAATAAGACAGGGTTTAGATCTTTTGTTCATATGAGTCATACTCTTTTCAATGACACCTAACAACAACAATATCATACATATCAACACAAGTAAAATCCTGCTGAAAATATTAAAAAATGACTGTAATTTTATGTCCATGAGGAATTGTCAGAAATTCAAGTAGAATTCAAAAGCAGCTTGGAGCAATGAACGCTATTGCTGATGTCAGATGGATCTTGGGCTGAAAGCAGAGTATCAGAAAAATGTTTCCTTGTGCTTCATTGACTATGCAAAGGCATTTGACTGTGTGGATCATAAAAGATTATGACCAATATTGAGAATAATGTGAGTCCCAGAACATGAATTGTGCTCATATAAAACCTATGCACAAATCAAGAAGCAGCTGTCCAAACAGAACAAGGGAACACTGCATGGTTTAAAATCAGGAGTGGGATATGTCATGGTTGCATCCTTTTCCCATATTTATTCTGTCTGTATGTTGAGCAAATAATTGAATAAAATGGACGATCTGAAGAAAAATGTGGCATCTGGATGGATTCATCAACAAACTTTGTTATGGAGATGATGCAAAGTTGCTTACAGAAGATGAAGACGACTTACTACAGAAGGTCAAATACAGCTCTTGCTATAGATTATATCTCAGTATCAAAAGAACAAAAAAATCCTTAGTGCTGAACGAATAGGTAACATGTTGATAGATGGAGAAAAGACTGAAGCATTCAGGGATTTCCTTTTACTTGGACCTATAATCAATAGTAGCAGTGGTCAAGAAATCAGAAGATGTGTTATATTGGAAAAATGCAACATCAAAGAGTGCCAAAGAGCAAGGATGTCAGTGTAAAGACTAAGGTGCATCTGCCCCAAGCCATAGTATTTCTTATTACTTTGTACCCATGGGAAAGTTTAGCAATGAATAAAGAAGACTAAAGAAAAATCAATGGTTTTGAATTGTGGAGATTGTAAAGGATACTGAAGATCCCATGGACTGTTTAAAGAACAAACCTGTCTTGGAAGTACAACCGATGTGTTCCTTAGAAGCAAGAATGATGCAAATTTGTCCCACATGCTCTGGGCATGTTTTCAGAAGGGGCCAGTCTTTGGGAAAAGACATTATGATGGGAGAAGTAGAGGATCAGAGAAAGAAAGGAAGACTACAAAATGAATTGACACAGTGACTCTAACAATGGACACGGCGGATCTTGTAAGAATGTAGGAGCATAGATTCTAATCTGTTGGTCATTGGCTTGCCGTGTGTCCTAGTCTCCTAACAACCACCACAAGAGCTATGTTTCATCTTGACCACTGTTATGCAGTCTTAACTGAGAAATGTTCCTTCAATATGGCCTCGTTAATCATGATATTTCCCCTAAAGTCTATTCACATTGAATGTAAGGCCTATTAGTCTGACAAAGGTAAAGAAAATAAAGTTCTTATGGTTCTTATGGTTAGCACCAGCTAACCAAGGCTTGATCAAAGGGGAAAATATCAAGGAAAAGTTGCAAATTTGAACAACTAATATCAGATGTAAGAATGATGAGGCCAGCCTCCATTGCCATGAAGCAAAAGGCCAGGTAATAAACCATTTGTTCGTGGGAAGAATGTGCCAAGATGAAAACAATTTGTTCCTGGGGAAAAATGTGGTCATGACTGCAATCGTGTCTGACTGAACCAGCTGGCACCATTCACCTGGGTGGTAACTCCCTCCCTCTTAGTCAAGTGGCTGACCTTTATATTTCAAAGAACATCATTCTGAAGTTGATCTTATCTACTATCAATCATTAACCCTCTACCTTTCTGTTGGACTCTTTCCATTACAGATACCTCTCTTGCTTGGACAGTGGAGCACTTTGTATTTTAACTTGGCACTGTTCAACTCAAGCTGTACTATTCTATAGCAAAACACCTTTTCTTTTGCTCCCAACAGAGCAGGAGATTTTCTTCTTTGATAGCAGGATGATGCCAAAGTACATGGGGTGTTGGATGTGCGCCTGACAGGAGCAGAGCCGGGAAGGCCTAATGGGGGAGCTGGCAGGGCGACAGCCTGCAGGCTTGGTCTGGCCTGTGTGGCAGCTGCACATAGCCTTTGGACCCGAGCCAGCTGGTGGCTCATGGCAATGGTTTCTGTGTCCTGGCTCCATCACAAGACGGGCCTAAGCTCTTTAGCCTTGACCTGGCAGTGGCTTTATTCTGGCTCTGAGCTGAAGTTTGCCCCCTTAGCCAGACGGGAAGGCAGATTCTTTCATCCTGAACCCCGTACTATGCCCAGCCTGACACGCAGCCTGCTAGGCGGTGCCAGGGCCAGTTGGAAGGGCCTTCCTCTGAGGTTAAACTGTGGTCACCCTTAAAATTCCTTCCTTCTCTGGGGCATGCAGGCACTCCAGTGCTGCTATCCCTGTGTTGGGCCCTGAGCTGGTGTGAGTATCACAAGGGATGGAGAAGAAATCTGGCAAGGGCTCTCCTCTGACTCTAACTTCCAGGTTACTCCGTGGCATGGGAATGCTTGAGACTTACTGGTTGCACTGCTAACTCAAAGGCAGGCAGTTAGAACCCACCAGCTGCTCCGTGGAATAAAGATGGATAATCTCCTGTGCAGTTTTCATCCTTGAAAAACCCACTGGAGGGTCAACTATGAGTGGCTTCTGACTTGGTGGCCAATAGTAACAGTGGTTTGAAACTGGCCTTGGCTTTGTAAGAATACTTTAAGTATCACCTCAACTCAGGGTCTAAGGAAACCTGATAAATCTTCAAAATAAAGTGGATTTTAACCTCTGTTCGAACCTGTAACAAACACTTCAAATAAAAAAAAAATCCCTACTCACATTCTTCTATACCATCAAGCTGGCCTTTGCAGCTTCATTCAAGCAAGGGTGGGTAGAGTCTTCAGAAAATTATGGTTCCTTCCTCCAGGGTAGGCAGCCCCCTGCGTGACTGTTATGCAAATAAAACTCCCAGACAAGCCTGCAGCCCTCCCTTCCCCCTCAGCAGACTGCCACCCCCAGCTCCTCCCGCATGGAACTCTGAAATCTGCTTTAAAAATATACTATTTATTTGCATGTTTCCTCCTTTTGTTTCAGTCTAATTCTCCCAGATTGAGAGAAACACAATAAAGAAAGAATTTGGGGTTTTTTCTCCCCCTCCCTCCCCCTCCCCCTTCAATGCTTCCCTTTTCACAAACTCTTTTTTTGGAAACCGCAGCCTAGAATCCCAGCAGAGGTTCCTGGGGGCTTTAAGAACATCAATCAGTTTCGCAGCTGGAGGCTGAGGCTTTCCTGGGGGAAGACTTTTTACATAAAACAGATTGTACTTTGTCCTTGCCAGGGCAGACAAAGGTTTAAATTAAATATGCAGCAAGCTGCTGTTGGCTGCTTGCCACAGCCTGGGGGAAGGGGAAGCGAGCTTGGGTCCAGGCTTTCCTCTTCTCCCTTAATTGTTTCTTGTCCCTCCTGACTATTTTTATAGTAGACAGGTCCTGAAGTGGAGACCTGGGTTCTGGGCTGGGCTTTTATGCAAATTCGTGAAGACCTGCTGCTAGACTCTTGGACTCCCTAGACCCAGGTTTCCTCTTCTATACCTACACTAAAACCTTTGAATGGGGTGATATCTGAAGGTCTCTTCTATAATTAACCTTCTACCTCTTTGCCAAATTCAGCTGCACAGATTTCCAGCAAGTACTGTAGGCTCGTATATCAGTAATGTATTCTTACTGCCCCTGGAGTGGCAGAGTGGCCTGGTCCCTCTTCCTGTGGAGCCCAGGGGCCAGGCAGGTCCCATTTAAGAGAAAAGGAGGGCCAGTTGTTGTTGTTAAGTGCCATCTTCACCCTGTATCTCAGTTTTGAGGAATAATAGAGACTGGTGAATGTTTTAGCAAACTGGCCAGCAAGACCTCCAACAAAAGGGGCAGTCTGAACTCACTGTTGCCACTTGGGAATGTGGGCCACTGGGACAACCAGTTCTTTTTTTAATGTGAAAGTACTAAGCTTTTAGATGTTAACAACTAATTACACACACACACACACACACACACACACACACACACACACACACACACAGAGAGAGAGAAAGGAAACTATGTGGGCCTCATAAAATGAGTAAGTATGTTTGTGGAAAGAATTCAACTTGAACGGGGCCAGTTTGCCACTTGTGCACAGACCTTAAGAAGATGTGGACTCCTGCCACCTCTGTCCTTGGAATGGGAGCTCTGGTGGTCTACTAGTACCAAAGGGACGTGTTTAAAATTCACCAGCTGCTCCACTGGAGAAAGACGGGTAATCTTCTCCTGTGTAATTTGCTGCCTCTGAAAAGCCACTGGAGAGTCAGCTATGACTTGGTTCTGACTCCATGGCACAGAACAACAATGATCATTGGAAGGGAGAATCTGTTGGCTTAGCTGTAAGGGGCTGTGCTGCCAGTACAAAGGTAAGAGGTTTGAATATACCAGCTGCTTTGTGGGGAAAAGCGAGCATTCTTTTCTCGAGTGGTATTTTGCCTCTGAAAACCTGCTGAAGGGTCAGTTAAGAGTCAGTTCTGACTTGATGGCACACAATCAAAATAGCTATCCTTTGAAAGGACATCATGATAGAGATCCTACACAAAAAGATGAAGGAAAGACAGGAAGATCCTCAGTGCAATGGATTGCCACCATGATTGCAACAGTGGATTTGAGCACGGTGGATCTGAGAGTATGAGGACTGCACAGGATTTCAATGTGTTCTTTATAGCGTTGCTGTGAGTCATAGTCAATGCAATGGCACTTAACAACTATCATATTGAGCTTTTAAGAGATTCTAGGTATTTAAAAATGTATTGTAAACGGCAGAAAAGTACTATATGCATGAAATTTGGAATCTCAATAGGTTTATTCAATTACATTTTTGTTTTTGTTATGGTTGCTGTGTACTGTTGAATCAGATCTGACTGGCACAGGAGGGAATGGCCCCTTGTTCTTCAGAGAAGCATCTCATGGATTTGAACCTCATGCCTTTGGGATTGCAGAGCAGCTTCTTGCCACTAGACCACCAGAGCTCCCTCAAATCACATTTTTAAATATAGAAATGTTTCTCTGGAAGGAAGGTTCAGGAAAGTACCTTGGCCCATAATCAACTTCCAATCAACTCATGGCCTGAGAGTCAACGATCCTGTAACTGGTTAAAAAAAAAATCTACCACTATGTTAATTTTTTTTTTTTTTTTATGCTCTTAGGCTTGTAAGGAAAGCTGACAAGAATATAATGCACATTTAAATTTCTGAATGCTAGTCTACAGTAAAACTCAGTCACTGTCATTCAGTTCAAGCTGACTCATAGCAAACCCTCCAGTGGGTTTTCAAAGATAGTAAATTGATCAGGAGGAGATTGCCTCTCTTTCTCCTGCAGAGGCACTGGTGGATCCAAACTGCCAGACAGGTACCACCTTTGTGTTAACTAGCAAACTCCCTAGGCATGCCACCAAGGCCCCTTAGCTTACGAGAATACTAACAACAAAATTATTTTGTAAATTCCTTTTACAATGAATTATAACATTATTGATTAAAGCACTGTACCTGAGAAGCCTTTTTTAAAATTTTCCTCTAATTCTTTTTTCCTCAACAAAATTATTTCCATAGTTCACAAATAATAACCATTACATGGTAGCTGAAAGACAATTTGACAAATCTGGTGGTTTTAAAAACACTAGCACTGACGAAACTATAGCATATGCTTGTAGCACATGCAGATGAAACCAAAGCATCATTGTAATTGTGTAACAGTGACAACTGTGGCATAAGAAAGGCTCACACAGGAAATAAGCATAGTTTTAGGCTTGTAAGTATATAAACTAGGCTTAGAAGAGAAAATGTTACAATGTTACAAGAGGAAATTCTTCATATAAGAATGATAAATTCTTATGAAACAGGGCACAAAGGTTTTTCTAGTCATTTTGATATCACTCTGACAGTGTCATGTGGTGCAGTCCAACCCCTCCCAACAAAAACTGTGTGAACACAGTGAGTGAATGTGGCTGTCAGCACACGAGACTGCGTGGGTACAATCAGAACGGTCACTGTGTCATGTCATCATCAGGCCAACACCAGCACAAAATAATTCTGAGACTTAGGAGTTCTTTTCTAAAACAAATTGCTGGTGTGTAGTTATTGTCACCTGAATACAACAGGAAGCAAAGCAAACCTCTGCTGTTGAGTCAAATCCAACTCACTGCGACATCACGAGTTGCACTGTGGACTTGCCCCATAGGGATATCTCAGTGGTAACCAGGAGAACGAATGCCTTTGAGCTGTTGTGCTGGAGAAGAGTATTGAATGGGCTGCTAGGAGAACAAACAGGATAGACCTCGAGAAGGTGAAACCAGGCTGCTCCTTGGAGGCAAAAATTCTGAAGCTTTGACATACTTGGCGCATGTTGTAAGGAGGAACCAGTCCTTGGAGAGGGATGTCATGCTTGGGAGGGTAGAGAGACAGCGCAGGAGAGGAAGACCCAGGGCGAGATGGCTTGATTCAGTCACTGGGGTAATGGGGCAAGGTGTGTTAGACAATAAGGTTGGCTCAGGATAAAGCAGGGTTTAGAACTGTTGTACATAGGGTCCCTACGGGTCACACAACAACAATAATGACACCACCACCACTACCAATCTTTTTACAAACACATCACCATGTCCATCTTGCATGATGCTTCAGAGTGGATTCAAAGTACTAACCATCAGCTTAATAGTTAAGCACAATTCTTTCGAGTCACGTAGTATCTGAAGCAGTCAAGCATTTTGGTTACTCTGCTAGTCTGGATATCAAATCTGGAGAAGCTGCTATTGGGAACCAGAATTGCGGCTTGGTCTCTCTGACTCTTATGAAAAAGAACTGGAGTTCCCAAAGAACTGGAAGGAAAGTATTATACTTGAACCAAAGGGATAGTATTTCCTGCAGGAACCAAAAGGCTGTTATGCCAAGACCTCCCCAGAAATCACACAAGTCCCCCAGTGGAGCTGCATGATGACCAAGTCTCGCGAGATTAAGAGAGTCAGTGAGCGTCAGGTCCACTTGGGCATCACGCTCTCTTCACTCCTTTTCCACTCTGCCTTTCCAGGGGTCCTTTCCATCTCTCTCCTAGTCTTTATCACTTGAATCACTTTGCATGGCCTACCTGACACTAGCTAGGCTTCTATCTTATTGCCTTAATAAACCCTTTTCATTTGTTTTGCTAAATTCCCACTGTGTGTGTGTCGGTTCACTTAACTACATTAACCTGAATTCACCTCCTCGTGGGAAATAAGAGCGAGTTGTGAAGAGAGAGAGTGAACTCTGGTTTTAACACGTTTCAGCCGCCACGAGAGGAGATAGTGGCAGTTGAGGCATAAAATTCTGTCCATGAGGGGGCCCAGGAGTGAATCTAGTCAGTTCACCTCACCTGTAGTCACCACCAGCCTGTCACTGCAGACTTACATGTTGCTTTGATACTAATCATGTCCAAGCAGGGCTGACAGATTAGGAAGAAAGGCCTGGTGATCTGCTTCTAAAAATATGACCACAGAAGACCCAGGAGGTCCAATAGTCTTGTCTCTAACCCATCTTGGTTGGGAATGGGCAGCATGTTTTCAGTTGACCTTGGGGTCACCAGGAGTCAGAGCCAGCTTGACAATAACAGTCACAATGGTTTAATTCTGAAATCTTAAGGGAGATGAAACGAAAGGAAACTGGTGGGCTAGTCCATAGGAGTTGCACTGCTAATCTGATGACTTCTATCACTTGATGCAAGTGTAATAATTTCGTTTCTGCTTCTTGGAAGACTCCAGTCCTCTGAGACTGAGAGAGACGAGGTTGCAATTTGAACTAGTGGTTCAAATCCACCAGTGGCTCTAGGGGAGAAAGAATCTGCCTCCCGACCCTATCTCCCTGAGATTTACAGCCTCTCAGAAACCATTGGAGGATCAGCTGGGAGTTGGTTCCAACCTGACAACAATGAGTTTTCTATGTAGTAAAAATTTATTTCTTGACTACAGAAAGCTATGTATCAGCGGGGAATCTAGTGCGCTTAAAAAAAAAAAAAAAAAAAAAAAAAAAAAAAAAAGCCAGTCCTTCTTTCTTTGTGATGCTGCTATATTAACAAGCATCTTCCCACAGTGGGAGGAGGGAGGTTGGACTGCTGCTCACACTGACCTTGACCTGCCAGTGAAACTGACACTTGTGTTCACATTTCATTGGCCAGAACTACAGACTTGGTTCCAACCTAACCACAGGGGAGGGTAGAAAATATAGATGAGCACATCAATTATTCTGTGAGTGTAACTGCAGGTACTGATGGTGATTTCTATCTAGCATCTTTTTTTTTTTTTTTTAACTCATGATGCCTTATGTGTGACCTTTGCTGCTGCCTCACGGCCTGGTGCTGTGACTTTTCTGCTTCTTCTTTTATTAATTCTATCACACTCTCCCCAATCTATTTCTGGCTTAGATGCCCCTGAGGGTTATCTGATCAGCTCATTTATTATCATTGTTTGGACAGAGCCTTTGTTTGGAGCCATTGGATATGCACCAGTAGCATGTGGACGGCTTGGGCTCATGTACCCACACCTGTTTTAACCATCTGGGGGAAAGACATTTGAGAATAAATTGTATGGGGTTTTGATAATAGAATGAATGGATAGTTTTGGCATAATTATTTCAGATATCAAGTATTTTAAAATACTAAGTCTTCATTCCTAGAATTATTATATTACTACATTAGCAAAAGGGAACTTTGGTGGCTTAGGGGTATGGAGTTGTACTGTCAACCCAAAGGCATGCAGTTTGAATCCAACACCTAGCTGTTCTGTGAGTGAAAGATGGTCAGTCTCTTCCTATACAATTTACTGCCTCTGAAAACCCACAGAAAGATCAACTATGAGTCTGTTCTGACTTGACAGAATAAAACAACAGCAACATGTTGCTAGGTGCCGTCAGGTCAAGTATGACTGACTCAGTGATCCTATGAACAAAAGATCTGAACCCTGTTCTACCCTGCGCCATCCTTACACTTCCTAACACACAAAAGCCCATTGCAGCAGTCACCGCATCCATCCACCTGGTTGAGGGTCTTCCTCTCCTTTGCCGACCTTCTACCCTTTCAAGCACCGTGTCCTACCGTAAGGAATTAGCAAAGAAAAATTTGCTGAGCTTTTGTAAAGAGCAACAAGTTTCTTTTAAACACATTCAGCAACATGAAATAAAAACAGACTATTATAGATGCCAGGCAGCTTTGGTGACCTAGTGGTAAGGAGCTGTCCTGCCCACCCCCAAGGTAAGCAGTTGAATTCACTAGCCGCTCTTTAGGAGAAAGATGGATAATCTCCTCCTGTGCAATTTACTGCCTCTGGAAATCTGGAGGGTCAGCTTTAGTTGGTTTGGACTTGAAGATAGACAACATTATAGGTATCAGTTCCCAAATTAAGGTGGACAAAAAAGGATACATTTCTACAATGAAATTGAATTATCAGGTTTCATACTATTAAGTGGAAATAACTTGGCTAAGTTTTAGGCCTTCCTTACTTCCAGGGTTGCAGTTAAGATTTAAGAGGCTAACGGACTGCTGGTGGCATAGTCTGAAGTGTGTTAGGTTGTATCTCCTCTAAAGTTCAAATTCAACAGCAACCCTGAGAGAGAAACATGGCCGTTTCTTCCTGGTAAGACTGACAGCCTTGGAAACCCAGTGTAGAGTCCCTGGGAGAGAAATGGGCTCGACAGCAGTGAGCCTGGGTTTGAGTCAAAGGAGTTTAGTTTTGAAGTTATAGTGTCAAAGGAGTTCTGGATGTTGCAATGGTTAAATTGTTGGGTGCTGAATAAAAAGTTGGTCCAAATCTACCAGCTTCTCTACAGGAGAAAGAGGTGTCTGTTTCAGCAAAGACTTACAGTCTTGGAACCTCTGTGGGGCAATTCTGCAATAGACGTCCAAGAGCTCTTTTCCCAGTTCTACAGAGATTTCCATGTAACTTGGCATCCTCCTTACCCCTCTCTGCTTGCCTGTCAGATCTTTTTAAATATCTCAGAAGAGATTCATTTCAGACATACCTCATAACTAATCCTATCTTATTAACAACAAAGAAAATCCATTCCCAAAAGGGATTATAACCACAGGCAGAGAGGCTAGAATTCACAGCACGCACTTTGAAGGAACACAGTCCAATGTCTAACAATGAGAATGATTTCTTATGGTGCAATGGAAAGGTCACTGAAATGTGTCAGATTTGCACTCTGGTTCTAGGTCATCCCTGCTCTCTGGAAGCATATCTGCTATGTCAACAGTAATAGGCAATCCTGAGAGTGTTTGTCTTTTTTATCTGTGGCCTTTGAATCTGTAACATTGGGAAATTGACCTAGTTTTCATGCTTTCATTTTTACTGTGTATATATCCGTAGCACTTTGTACCTTAGATACAGGCCCTATGAAGAATAAATGTTAATATTTAAAAAAAACATTTCCAAGTGTCAACTGTTATTCTTAATGCTTTACATCTGTGATTCATTTATGACCTGTTTATGAGGTAGATACTGAGAGATAATCCAAAGTAGTGCCAGGAGTCAAACTTATAATGTCTATTCCCAGAATTTGTGCACTTAGTTATTAAGCTAGATATCTCTTATGATGTTGCTGTCATGTGCCATTAAATCACCTGTGACTCTTAGTGACCCTATGTATATAATAGCTCTGAACCCTGACCTATCCTGAGCCAATCTCACTGACTCTGACACACCTACCCCCATTATCCCATTTATTGTGTCAATCTATCTCATCCAGGGTCTTCCTGTCCTGTGCTGTCCCTCCATCCTTCCAAGCAAGAATTCCTTTTCCAAGGACTTGTCCCTCCTGGCCATGTGCCCAAAGTATGTGAAATGGAACATCAAAATCCAAGCCATCAAGGAGAAACTTGGTTTCTCTTCCTCCAAGACAGGCTTGTGTGTTCTCTTGGTGGTCCATGGTTTGTTCAAGACTTCTCCAGCACCACAACTCAAAAGCATTGATTATTCTTCTATCTTCCTTAGTCATTGTCCAGCTGTCTTGGCAACAGCAGTCAGGAAATCAAAAGACAAACCAAATTGGGGAAGTCTACTGTCAGGGTCCTCTCCAAAGTGCTAAAGAATAATGATATCAGTCTAGAGACTAAGGTACACCTGATTCAGGCTGTGGTCTTCAATAACTCTTATAACAAGGAATAATATAAAGGAATGGGATGAGAAATTTAATTGTTGAAGTACTTTCTTAGTTTTGTTTATTTCTAAATACAGAATTAGTATATCAAAAGTAAACTATGATGGCTCAATTCTGCCTAACAAATGTAAAATTTTATGTAAAGAGAAGCTGAATGATTCAAACAGCACAGTTCTTTTAAAGTATGGTTTAAAAAATTATGGTATTCGCATATTTTCATTGAATAACAAACACATTTATTTATCTGGTTGTGGTTCTTAAATGTTTCTGTTGCTCAGTTAATTTTGACTCTTAAGAGACACTGTAGGGAGACCTGATGGCTTAGTGGGAAGGAGTTGTGCTGTTAACACAAAGGCAGGCTTTTTCCATCTACTTGCTGCTCCTCAGAAGAAAGATGAGCATTTTCCTCCTCTGTGATTTACAGCCTCTGAAAACCTGTCAGAGGGTCGGTTATGAGTGGCCTGGGCAATGAGAGAGAGACTATCTGTAACAGAAGGAAACACTGGTTGGCCCCTGCCTATCTTCCCAATTATTGCTACTTTTGAGCCGGTTGTAGCCAGCTGCTTTTCTGCTGTTCCTCTACTTTTATTAATCCTAGGACAGGGTTCAGATCTGTTGTTGTTCACAGGCCAGTATGGATTCTACACAACTCAAAGACACCTAACAACAATCACACTTTAAAAATGGAATTTATGACAGGAATATTAGATTTTTTTAAAAAAATCCCAATTTTAATACTAATCATGGAAGTATTTATTAAAAAATAATATTAATTAAGTAATATTACCTACAATAGCAATTTTAACTAAGGCTCTTCAAAACTTTCTTGAGTTAGGTTCATTAGACGAATTTTTAACTTGGCCAAACCAAGATGCTCAGGTATAATTGCTTGATAAGCCTTTACCGCCACCTAGCGTCACAAAGGAAACTTGCAGCTGCATGACTTGGATAGGGAGGTCTGGTGGTCCAGTAGGTGGAAGTTTCGCTGCCAATCCTAAGAAAGTTGGTTCAGCTGCTCTGTGAAAAAAGATGTACACTCTACTCATACGATACAGCTTGTTGAAGAATCAGTTATGAGTTTATTCGGACCCAGAGGCAATGAGTTCCTGGCCCGGAGCGTTTGTGACCTCGTCCTTAAGGAGTTGCTCTGCTTGCCTCTTCGGAGGTTCAAATCCAGCAGGGTCTCCGAGGAAGAAAGATGAACAATCATTTTTTTCCTGTGAGATTTGGTTTCTGAAAACCCTCTGGAAGAGTTGTGAGTCTGTTGTGATTGGACAGTAATGAGTGAGTGTTTCTTGTGGTGACTTTTTTGTCTCTATCAAATATTAAAGAGCACTCCCTGTGGCACGGTTCAATTTCCTTGCCAATGACCTTTGAGTCTATAGATTGTTTTAATAATTTGATTTCATGGCACTGGTCACATCCAAAGTGAGTGCTACTCCCAGGGGAAGTATAGGAATTTTCGTCTAAGTCAGACAGTATCTAAATATTCTTTGAAGATTCATTTATTTACCTGACTTTCAAAATGTTGAATAATAGTCATGCTATATGTTTAAATTATTAGGAAATATTTTAGACATCTAGAAGAACATAAAGAGAAAAAAACACATCAAGGACTCATTGTAAGAGCTCTGTTGCTGTATAAGAAATTGTCAAACATAGCATCTTGCACGCAAAGGTTTATTACAAAAAATAAAAGATTTATTATCTTGCATAGTTTCTGGCCATCAGATATCCAAGAGTATATCAGCTGAGCAGTTCTAGTTCAGAGTCTCTCACAAGGTTACTGCCAAGCTGTTGGCTAGAACTTCGGTTATCTCCAACTTCAGTGGGACTTAGAAGAAGCTGCTTCCAAGCTCAAGTAAGCTGTTGGAAGACTTCAGTGTTTGCTTGATTTTGAACAAAAAGACTTGGTTCCTTGGCATGTGAACCTCTCCATTGGTTCCCCCGCCTCCCCAAGAACTAGAGATGAGAGATGGTGAGAGAAGTCAAGGGGAAAGTCATAGTTGTTTTTTAATTTTATTATCTTAAAAATAGCATACTATAGGGAGCTCTGGTGGCCTAGTGGCAAGATGCTGCACTGTAATCCCAGAGGTACACAGTTCGAATCCACCAAATGCTCTGCGGGAGAAGGAGGGGCAATCTCCTCCTGTACCAGGCAGATCTGATTTGATGGCACACACAAAGAAATAATTAAATTTAAAAAAATAGCATACAACTTCTGCTGTGTTGCTTCTTAGTTGATGTCAAGTCGGCTTCTGATTTGTGTGACCCTATCGCCAACAGAACAGCATCCTTCCCAACTCTGTCCATCTGTATGATCATCATTTAAATTACCACCAGTTCTCTCTTTTGATGACTCCCTTACATATGTCAAAGCTTTTCAGTTCACCCTGTCTTCCTCTTAACTGCTTTACAACAAAATGTGTATGGATTTCTTTGTGCTTTGTTATTAAGTTTTTCACTGATATGTTCCCAAACACATTTTTCTTGTTGAGTGTATTGTGTAAATAATTTTCTTTATTAATGAATTTGTAATCCCAATGACTCCATTTTTTTTACTCCCAAGATTTCAAAGTGCTCCCTGATTATATTTATGTATTTCTATTTTCTTGCCTTTTCTTCACAAATTCTTGCTTCATAAAGATGATTATGTCTGATGGCATGTACTAAATATATATATTTTCAAAATTTGTCAGTTTCTTTAAAAATTAATTTGCTTTAACCTACAGACTGAGAACATTTGGTAACCCCATCTCAGACAAGAGTCTTATAACAAAAGTTTACAGAATACTCCTGGGCCTCCACAAGAAAAAGATTGTAACTCAATTACAAAATGGGCAAAAGACATGGAAAAATTTTCACAGTGGAAGATATTCAAATGGCAAACAGACACATGAAGAAATGCTCCAAATCACTGGCAATGAGAGATGCAAATCAAAACCACAATGAGGTCCCATCTCTCTCCAGTAAGAGTGGCAAAGTTTAACAGGGCAGCAAGTAATAGATGTTGGAGAGGATGTGGCAAGAAAGGAACTCATAATTATACATTGTTGGTGGGATTGTAAAATGGTGCAACCATTCTGGATTTGTCTCTTTATCAAAAAGTTGAACATAGAAATTCCATATGACCCAGCTGTTATACTGCTTGGAATAAACCCTGAGAATATGAGAATTGAGGCACAGAGATTTGTACACCAATGTTCATAGCAGCATTATTCACCATTGCAAGAACGTGGAAACAGCCCAAATGTCCAACCGCAAAGGAATAATGGATTGAGAAATTATTGGTACATTCACACAATGGAATATTACCTAACTTGGGAGGGACTGGAGAGCATTATGCTAAGTGAACTAACTCAGTCCCATAAGGATAAATATTGTATAAAACCATTACTGTAGAATAAGGATCCGGAAGGAGTGGGAGAGGCTGGAAGCAGAGGGATTTGGATGTGTAGGGGGAAGGGGATTAATCATTGGGTCGTACAAGTTATTGGGTTGGGGGGTGAGGTAAATGAAAGAATTGGTTCAAATTTGTATTAGAATTTTGGAAATAAACTAGTAGAAAAATAAAAAAAATATAAGGAAAGGGAATGATTACATAAAATACAATGTGAATGAAGGATAGCGTGAAACAATGTATACAAACTTTGTAAGTAAACCAACATAAAATAAAAAATTATTTTATATTAAAAAAACTAAGTTGCTTTAGGGTGCATTTGTATTTGGACTGAAAGAATAATTTGTTGATTGTCTTTCTTACCATTAGGGTATTTTTTTTTTTTTTTAGTTTTAGACTTTGGTTTGCTGGCACTTTGTGAGGCACATAGATGCGTCTGAATATCTCCCTTTTTCTACACCTGTAAGAATGGCTGAGCCTTGTGACAGACACATTAATTAAACCCTGTGCATAATTCCATTTTAAAAATCCTCTTTTCATTGTAAAATCTTGCTTTTGTGGTCCATGCTTGTTGATGCTCCTGCATGCTAATAATAGGTTATTCAGTTCAGCTGTCCTAAGCATCTGACTCCAGCTTTCACCACATGGTTGGATAGGATTATAGAAATGGGGGGAGTTTGGGACCTCAGCAATGGGATTGCATAGTTTGCTAATAATATAAACAAGGTAAATAGCCTCTTTTCGGTGGGAGCATTTACATAAAGTGTGAAAACTACTAATGAGGGGATTGGCCAGTTTTGCCATCCCATCAAGTTTAAATTGGGGAAGATTCAGAGGCAGGAAATGAGAAGCTTGTTATCACCAAGAAAGAAGATGCAAAGAGTGCAATCCATCCTTTGAAGCCAGAGATTTTTGTACTAGATAGACATTCCAACCAGCAACAGCAGCAAAGATGGAAACAAAAAAAAATCCTACTCATGTGAGCTAGAGCGGAGTTAGAGGTGCCTCCCCATAGAGTAGAGCCACGTGCTTTTGCCAAGCCTTACAGATGAAATAGAGGAGGTGAAAGAGATGAGACCCCTTCTGCTGTTTGGCAAGAACCAGAAAAGCCAAGAGGCAGGGCCTAGAAAGGTTAAAGGTTAGAGGAGGGCTGTCTGCATGTGCCACCAAGAAGAAGCTGTCCTGACTGAAGACCTGTGTCCAGAGTGTTTCTGTCCTAAATTGTAATAAGCTACTTATCTAATAGGGAGTTCTGGTAACCTGGTAGTAAGGAATTGCACTGCCAACACAAAGACACATGGTTCAAAGCCACCGGCTGCTCCTTAGGAGAGAGTCAGTCTCCTTCAGCGAGATTCATAACTTCGAAAACCTGCTGGAGGATCAGCTACGAGTTGGCTCCAACTTGATGGCATGCAAGAACAGCAACAATTTACTTCATAAACATCATAATTGTGAGTATTGAGTGTGAATCTGTGTGGCCATTGCAATGATAGTATGAGTTGGTTCTGACTTGGTTGCTGTGCCATCGAGTTGGAGCTGACCCATAGCTGACCCTCTGGTGGGAGGCAGTTAATTGCATGAGAGAAGATTGCCCGGTGGATTTGAACCATGTGCTTTCGGGATTACAGTGCAGCTCCTTACCACTAGGCCACCAGAGCTCCCTTTTGACTTGATAGCACGAAGTTTTGGTTTTATTTCCTTTTTGTTTGTTTTTAAAAATAATAGAATAAGAGCAGTGGGAGGAATGGCTGGTTTTTGAACTCATAGAAGTAGGTACAAGAGTAGTGGGTGGGATATGTCTGACTTCATAGTTCTTGGCTTTGTGTTATTGATATTGTTCATGGGGATTCTCGTCCTTTGTGGAGTTAGTGGAGGTCAGATGCCTCTGCCCTCATGCTTGCTGGACTGTTTTCACATCAAAGAAGTGATATGCATCTACATTTGGGCAGAGTGTTAGAGAGGTGGCTGAGGACAGTGTGACAGTACCTATAATAATTAATTAGAAGTCTCCAAGGGAATATGAATATTGAGAAACAAGTTTTGACTTTCTCAACCTTTTAAAATTCAAGCTCCGTGAGCTAAAATTTGGTCAGTCTTTGTTTTCTGTAGTTTCTGTGTCCAATGATGTGCTTCCTTTCTATGTCCTTATATAATACAGTAAACTTTAAAACCACACTCTCTGGTCTGGGGTTTCTGACACACCTTTGCTCTTTCTCATTTGGAAAGGACTGACTGGGAGTGTGATCTGCTCTTCCTATATGGGGATTCTCCTTTTATCTCAAGAGTGGACAATCAGAGTTTTATTTTATTAAGAAAAATGAGAATATTCCTTTCAGAAGACAAAAAGTACATAAAATTCCTTCTTTATATTTTTTAGTTTTATATTAAAAATAAACATATGGAGGTGCTCATGTTCATTACACAGTTGTTGCTGGTGGAATTTTGTAAAGTAGAAATAAAAAAATATTAAAGATCCTACAGTTCAGAAGTCCCACCCCAAACATGGCCAATCAGCTTAATGAAATAAAAATAATCCAATCATTTTACACCTGATTGTTAATTAAATCAAGACAACGTACCTTCTGGAACCCAACTACTTCAGACAAGAAACTCCAGACAAGAGAGTCTCTGGGACCCAATTGACTTCTAAACATAAAGGTCCACTCACTGAGTCCTGACCTGCTCATACCAAACCTATATATACCTGGACTAGGAGGCTGTTGTGCAAACAGAGCAGGGGAACACTCCATGATTTAAAATGAAGATGGGAGAGCATCAGGGTTGTACTCCTTCACCTTTCCTATTTAATCTGTATGCTGAGGAAATTATTTGATAAGCTGGATTCTCTTGGAGGGAGACTCATCAATAACCTGCATTATGCTGATGACACACCTTGTTTGCTGAAAGTGAGGAGGACTTGAAACACTTGTTGCAGAAGATCAATGAATGAAGCCTTCAATATGGATTACATCTCAATATCAAGAAAAAGATTCTTACTACTGGACCGATAGGTAACATCATCATGGATGGAAAAGAGACTGAAACTACCAACAATTTCTTCTTACTTAGATCCATAATTAACTCTTGGTACCAGTAGTCAGAAAATCAGGAGATGTATTGCATTGGGAAAGTCTACAGTTAGGGATCTCTCCAAATTATTGAGGAGTAATGATATAATTTTGAGGACTAAGGTATATCTGATTTAGGCCATGGTCTTTCTGATCACTTGCTATGCATCTGAGAGATGGACAATGAATAGGGATGAAAGAAGAAGAAATGATGCCTTTGAGTTGTGGTGTTGGTGAAGAGCACTGAGCTTCCCATGGACGGCCAAAAGAACAAATAAATATGTCTTGGAGAGAGTGCAGCCAGAGTGCTGTTTGAAGGCAAGGATGATAAGGCTTCATCTCACATACTTCGGGCAAGCTGCTATGAGGGGCTATTCCCTGGAGAGGGATGTGATGCTTCAAAAGGTGGAGGGTGGGCGAAGGAGAGGAAGGCTCTCAAACAGGTGAATTGACATGGTGGCTGCTGCAATAGGCTCAGGAAGTGTGAGGATGGCCAGGATAACAAAGGGTCCAAATCCACCGTTTATATTGTCTCTATGTGTCTTGTCTCGACGGCACCTAACAATAACAGCAACAACACAGTTCAGAGATAACTATTAATATCTTAAAGAATCATATATAAAAGGGAGAGCTGGTGGCTTAGTGTTCAGGATTTGCACAGCTAACCTGAAGGCATGCAGCTTGAATTCACAAGCTGCATGGCGAGTGAAAAGATGAGCAATCTATCTCCGCCTGTGGGATACACTGCTTCTGCGAACACACTTCAGGATCAGCAGTCTGTTGGTTCTGACTTGATGGTAGTTAGCAACAGCAACAATAAAAAAGGTATGGATACTATATACTATTTTGGCATACATTTTCACTAGCAAAATAAGTTGTTGTTAGGTGCAATTGAGTCAATATTGTGAGTCACAGATCTAAGCTGTGCCCTCTCCTACGAAAATACACACAGCTTCTGCCACACTCAAGTATCAATCCATGTTATTGAGGGTCTTCCTCTCTTTTTTTTTGCATTTAAATTGTTTATTATTATTATTAATTTTAATAAAAATTTACAGAGACTTTGGATTTCCGTTCATTCATTGTTGCACTTTTCTCCCAGCCACCTCTCACCCCAATTTGCTGTTCTCTTTGAAAAGTAAAAGAGAAATTCTTTCATTGTTATACAATCCCTCCCCTCAAGTCCACTCCACTATGCAGCCTTCACTCTGGACTCATGTCATTACAGTAATACCTAATCATATATACCTCTCTAACAGTTCTCTCCCTCATCTGTTTCAATGCAGTATACATAATTTATCCCATCTTTCTCGGTCTCCCCCCAACCCCAATGTCAGTTGTGTTTTACAACAGTGACACTATGCAGTATTTGTCCTTTTGTGACTGAGATATTTCACTCAGCATAATGTCTTCAATGGTCACCTATTTTGAATAATATTGCGTGAGTTCTTTGTTTTTCAACACAGTGTAGTATTCCATTGTGTGAATATCCCACAGCTTCCCTATCTATTCATTTGTTGATGGGCACTTAGGTTGTTTCCAACTCTTTGCTATTGTGAACAAAGCAGCAATAAACATGGATGTGCATATATCTGCTTGGGTGACAGTTATGGTCTCTTTGGGGTATATTCCCAGTAGTGGAATTGCTGGGTCAAATGGTATCTCTATTTGCAACTTTTTGGGAAAGCACCATACTGCCTTCCACAGTGATTGCACCATTTTACACTCCCACCAACAGTGAGTAAGGGTTCCAGTTACTCCACAACCTCGCCAGCGTTTGTTGTTTGCTGTTCTGTTAAATTTTGCTATTCTGACTGGGGTGAGAGGATATCTCATAGTTGTTTTGTGGGTCTTCCTCACTTTTACTGATGTTCTTTTCCAAGAACTGGAGCCTTCTGATACTATGCCCTAACTTGTTTGGCTTCCAAAATGCACCCTTGTTACACTTTCTCCGAGACAAGTTTATTTGCTCTTCTGGAAGTCCATGAATTGAATGTACATGAATATGTTGTTGTTGTGTACCATCGAGTAGGAAGCAACCCATAGTTGACCCCTCTGGTGGGTTCTCAGAAGCAGGTAGTCACATGGGAGGAGATTGCCCATCCTCCTCCTGCTGAATGGCTGGTGGCCTAGAACCATGTGCCTTTAGTATCGCAGTGTAGCTTCTTGCCACAGGGCTCCCTGTACATGAATATATTCTTTATTACATATTCCAGGACTGTGTATTTAATATGCTTCACAAACACAACTCAAAGACAACAATTCTTTGCTCTTTCTTACTCATTGTGCAAATTTCATATGCATATAAATTAATTGACAGTTCCAGGGCTTGAATCAGACACACTTTAGTCTCTAACCTGACATCCATGCTCCTAGGAACATTAAGGAAATTCTTGACAACAGATTTGCCCAAAAGATTAATGTCTTTTGATTTCTTTTTTAAAAAATTTTAATACTTTTAATGAACATTTACAGAGATTTCGTATTTCCATTCATTCATTGCTGCACTTCTCTCCACGCCCAGCTCTTCCCCCCCCTCCCCCGCCCCGATCTTTTGATTTCTTAATTACTGCTACCAAAGATGCTTATTTGGATCCAAGTGAAACGAAATTTTTGACAACTTATTTTTTCTTTTGCATTTATCATAGAATTATCTATTAGACAAATTGTGAAGATTTTTGTTTTTGATGTTCAAAAATTAGAAAAGATGAAGAATTTATGAGATGTCAACATGCCTCTCGACCACAAGAATTGGAAAGACTGTAGGATGATATCCCCAGTGGAGGATATAGGAGGAAAATGGCTTCCATTCAGAGAAGTTCAGGAGAAAACCTTGTCTGATTCAACCTAGCCCTGAGGAAAATAAAATCTCTCCTGAAACCAAAAGTGAGTTTTCATGCAGATTTGTGGCCTGAATTATCCTTACTCATTGTAGTTGAAAAAGCTTCAGGGAGAGAATACAAAGGGGTCTTAGTTTCTATAGAGACCCAGATAATCACAGAAGGAAATTTCTTAGAATAGAACTTGACTTCAATCCAGGCAGACAGAACTGCTAAGACTACATCCAGTCTTTAGATCATGTCTCGATTTCAGGAATATGAAAATCAGGGAAAAAAATACTCCTTAGAGTTGAAAAATTCAGTTACTGCCTTAGAAGAACAGATTGAATTAAGTGTCTGGAATTAAGCCATAGAATTAAGTCTCCAGGCTTCAGGAGAAAAAAAAAGTTATCTTTTATTCAGAAAATAAAAGGAGGCAACAGCACTGAACGAAGCAAAGAGGATTATAGATCAATCCTTTATTCGTCTTCTGTCCTCACCAGATTTGTGAGACCGGATTGTCATTGTGAGGTGCTGTGGACTTGATTCTGACTCCTTGGTGACTCTATATGACAGGAAAACTGTCCCCGGGAGTTTTTTCAGCTATAATCTTTGCTGGAGCAGATTGCCAACTCTTTCTCCCAAAACACTGGTTGTGGGTTTGAACTACCAAATTTTTGGTTCGTAACCAAGTGTTAAATGTCCCTTGGAGAGGAAAATGTTACTGAGAAGGGTGGAGGGTGTTCAAAGAAGAGGAAGACCCTCAACCAGGTGGATTGACACAGTGACTGCCCAAACGGGCTCTTGTGAGTCAGAAAGTGTGAGGTTGATGTAGGATAGAAGAGGGTTCTATTGTTTGTTCATAGGGTCACTACAAGTCTTACGACTCAATGGTGTCTAACCATCACCACCACCACCACCACCACCACCACCACCACCGAATGTTAATGACCAACTGTTGTCCCAGAACAAATTTGTACCCTTTGCAGCAGTTAATTTTTTTTTAAATTTTTCTTCCTCTTGCCCCAATGTAATCTGTAGTGTGTATCTTGTTCTGCATTGCTGATTGCAGTGCATATAATGTCTGATTATCTTTCCATTTCAGGTTGACCTTTCAGAAGTTCATATTCTGATATGCCTCACTGACATCATGGATAGCTCAATTTATTGAAAGTAAGGGCTTACATTTGTTTTCCAGAGTATCCCAGTTCCTGGCACTGTGCTTGATGTCTGTCTTAAATAAATATTTGTTAACTTCTTGCTGTTGTTGTTGTTAGGTGCCATCAAGTTCAGTGGAACTTGTAGAGACCCTGCAAACAACAGCTCTGAACCCTGTCCTATCCTGTGCCATCCTCACTCAATCTCCGACCCACTCAATCCCATTGCTGTAGTCTCTGTGTTAATTCATCTAGTTGAGATCTTCCTCTTTTTCACTGTCCTTCCACCTTTTTGAACAGGATTGTCCTTCTTCAAGGAATAGCCTCTTCTAGCAACATACCCATCGTATGAGAGATGAAGCTTAATCATCTTTGCCTCCAAAGAGCACATAGATGTTTGTTCTTTAGGTACTCCATGGAATGTTCTATACCATCTCCAACACCATAGCTCAAAGACATCAGTTTTTCTTCTGCATCCTTTTTCATTGTCCAATATTCAGATGCATAACAAATGATCAGAAAAACCATGGCCTGAATCAGGCACACCTTGATCCTCAAACTGACATCACTGCTCCTCAATAATTTGGAAAGGTCCTTGATTTTCCCAGTGCAACACATCTCCTGATCTCCTGACTGATGGTACCAAGTGTATTGCTTGTGCATCCAAGTAAAAAAGAAATTGTTGACAGTTTTAATCTTTTTTTCACCTGTCTTGATGTTGCCTATCCATCCAGTGGTGAGAAATTTTTTTGTCTTGATGTTGAGATGCAATCTATATTAATAGCTTGTTGTTGTTGTTGTTATGTGCCGTCGAGTCGTTTGAGACTCATGGCGACCCTATGCACAATAGCCCTAAACCCTGCTCTATCCTGCGCCAACCGCACTGCCTCTGACACACCCATCCCGATTACCCCAGTCAACAAGTCAATCCATCTCATAGAGGGTCTTCCCCTCCTGTGCTGTCCCTCTACCCTCCCAAGCATGATGTCCCTCTCCAAGGACCCGTCCCTCCTGGCAACATGTCCAAAGTATGTCAGACGAAGCCCCAGAATCCTTGCCTCCAAGGAGTAGCTTGGTTAAATCCTCTCCAAGATGAATCTGTTTGTTTTCCTGGCAGTCCGGGGTACATTCAGTACTCTTCTCCAGCACCACAGCTCAAAGGCCTCAACTCTCCTTCTGTTCTCCCTAGTCATTGTCCAACTCTCTGATGCATAACAAGTGATTGCAAAGACCATGGCCTGTATCAGGTGCACTTTAGTCTCCGGAGAGACACCGTTGCTCCTGAGTACTTTAGAGAGGTCCCTAACAGCAGACTTTCCCATTGTGATACGCTTTTTGATTTCCTGACTGCTGGTGCCAAGAGTGTTGACTGTGGAGCTGAAAAAAAAAATATTAATAGCTTAGTGTCACTTTTATCCATGAGTGAGGAGCCCTGGTGGTACAGTTAACTGAAATCATGAATTCAGTAGTTGTACCTCAGGAGAAAAAAAAAATCCAGTTTTCTCTGAGATGATTACAATTTAGAAAACCCTATAGGTGGCTGTGGGTATGAGATCAGGCAAGGCTTCAGTCTGTTGTGCGTTAGTTTGAATTGATTCAATGGCACCTGATAACAACATGACCTAGGTATTTATCCAGTAGAAATTCATCACATAATATAGATAAAATGTTCAAAGGAAAAATATTATTTTTGGTTATAGTTTTACTGTGGCAAAAATATAATAAAATACCTTTTACCAATTCAATATTTTTTCTACGTATACAATTCTGTACCTTTGATTTTATTTTGCAAGTGTAATCATTATCTGCTTCTAGATTATCCCACCATTGATAACAGAAACTCAGTGCCCCTTAAAAAATTATTTCTCCTTCCTGTCTCCTTCCTTCCTCTCACAACCACTAATACTCTTTGGCCTCTATACCTTTGCTTGTTCTAGATATTTCATGTAAATGGGGTCATACAGTATTTACTGGGATTGAGTTACTTTACTCAGCCCAACATTTTCAAGGTTCATTAATATTTTAGCAAGTATTAGGACTTCATTTATCTTTCTGGCTGAGTAATATCTCGTATGTGTGTGCCTCATTTTTAACATACATCTGTTGAGGGATATTTAGGTTGCATCCACTTTTTGGCTATTGGGACTATAGATCACTACCATGATGAATAACCCCAAACTGGAAACTACCTAAGTTCTCATTAAAAATAGATGACTAAATGCATTAGCGCTGTGCTTGAATGATAGCATTCTACACAGCTGTGGAAAGAAACCTTCTATAACAACACACAACCACATGGATAGATCATCTAAATGTAATATTGAATGAACCAGTGATACACTTGGTAGCAGGGGTGATTTAACTGGTGTACACAGTAATTAAAGGCATTGTCTATATAGAAGGGAAAAAATAATGAACTGAAAAATCAATGTTTTAAAAATTATCAGGTATGTATGTATGTATGTATGTATGTATGTATGTATGTATGTATCTATCTATCTATCTATCTATCTATCTATCTATCTATCTATCTATCTATCTATCTATCATCTCTCTCTCTCAGTGTGAACTGTCAATTCTGAGTATTGTCCAAGATAAAAATATTCCTTCCTGCTGAGACAGACTGCCTCTTTCTATCTGGGCTTTGCTCCATTCCTCATAACTAAAGAGACAGGAACTGGAAACAAAGGAGCTCATACAATATGCTTCCATGTACAGGGGGAAAAAAAGAAGGCAAAACCAAAGAATACTGTTAGTAGTCAGGATCATTTTTAATCACTAGAGACAGTGACTGAAGCAGACATACTGTGTTTCAGGGGAGAGAGGAAGGTTATTTCCAGAAGATGTTTAATTTGTGCAAATTCTTAGAGCTATCTTTCAGGATCTGAACACTTCTCTATATATTATACATTGATAAAATGTTTTGAAAAGCTATCTAATATTTTCTTTAAGTACACTTAAGAGTTGTCATCTTTCTCAGGAATGTATATACAACTTAAGGTTTGGAAAAATTTCTACTTCCATGGAAGTTTCCATCAGGATCATACAATAGCTTATTACCGATGCTTTCAGAGTAAGGAAGCTTAGCACAGGCATTATTTTTTTGACGGTCTGCCACATGGGAGAAGTACTGAGCTCCAGGCTCTGAGGATAAGATGGAGAAAAGATCGAGTTTTTTTTTGTTTGTTTTTGTAGAAGAACTGACTTATAAAGCAGTTGAACTACTTGGGACTTAATCACATGAACCTAAGCATTTATCTTTAAACACAGATGGCAGATAACCTGCGATATCTCTCCTTTGCTATTTCTGTAAAGTGTGACTTCTTTTGAGGTCACTAATTGTGCAGGAAAGGGACAGAACTAATGCTGGGAAGAATGAGAGTGGGTGGGTGGTGCAGGTGAATGTCAAAGAAGGAGCTGAGGCAAAGGTAAGAAAAAAGAGATAAAATGATGCTCCCCCATCCTTGTTACCCAGGGGAGATAAAGAGAGAAAACAGAACCATTAGTCATTTACCAGCTCTGAATGAGGACACATCTTTATTCCAAAAAGAGTAAGAAAGAAGCCATCTCAGGATAAATGACTCTTCTTTTGAAATTGAGAAATTTCAACTTTATGAAAAGCCTATGACTTTATACATAATTTTCCTCATTCTCTTACTAAAAAATTGAAAATTTCATCACAGCTGATGCTAGAGAAGGTCTGCTACTCTAGCCCAAAGATCAGAAAATTCATCCACAAAGCACAAGATGATAAATATGTCAAGCTTTGGAGGCCATGTTCTGTGTGAATGGATGGACTTTCCTGCCAATAAAACTTTATTTGTGCTCATGGGACAAAGTAAAACTCAATGGCAAGAAAAGTAATTTTGAATTATGAACTCCACACGATGCATTTTAAGTTTTCAATAAAATGAAGTAAT
>NW_006399824.1:11770487-11774145 GCF_000299155.1 Elephantulus edwardii | reverse complement strand
AGGAGAGGAAGATCTTCGATGAAATGGATCGATTCTGTGACTGGAGTGGTGGGAATGAGTGCGTTTGAGATGGCTAGGTTGGCACAGGATAGAACAGCGTTTAGAGCTCTTGTACATAGGGTCGCTATGAGTCGCAAATGACTCGATGACACATAACAACAACAACAACAATCCCAAGAAAATGGCTTACATAATTTTGGTGATCTGTGCATCTGAAATCTATAGGCCAAGCTTCAAGTTGAAAGTTTTTGGAAGAAGCTCATACTTCAATTTTGAGACAGAACTTTTTCTCTTTCTCAGCGAAACCTTAGTTTGACTTTTAAGTTCTTTTAAACAGATAATGCCCACTGAGGTTATTGAAGATAATCTGCTTAAAGGCAACTAGTTGTGGAGGTTAATCAAGCTATAAAAATACATTTCTAGAAACCTATATTGGTATTTATTGAATATTACACTTAGCCCAAAGGAGCCCGATGGTACATTGAATAAATTTTACTATCACATGACATCAGTATGAGTAGGAATTGACTGTATACAACATAACCAGCAAATAATCACTAGAAGAGGATATCATGTTTTGTAAAGAAGAGGATAAATGAAAATGATAGAGTAACACAATAGCACAGTAATGGATCAAAGCATACCAGTGATCATGAAGATATCACAGGGCGACATAATGTGCTGCAATTTCAAAAGTACATGGTTCAAATCTACCAGTTGCTCCGTGGGAGAAGGATGGGAAATCTCCTCCCAGTCTATCAACTGACTCTGAAAACCCACTGGAGGGTCATTTATGGGTTGGTTCTGGCTTGATAGTAGACATCAACATATACAAGAATTCTGTTTTATATATATTCCTGTTTGACAACATTCATAGCCAACTTGATGGCAACTAACAATACAAATCTTAAATTACTCTCCTGTAAGAGATACTACCAGAACTTCTTTTTTTTTAAAAAAACCTTCACTTTATTTGTTATACAAAATTCACTATGTGGTGGCCACAGCTGGAGCCTGAGTCCTCTGCACCGAGACTCTGGTGTGAGTCTTTACAAGATGGTCCGTGAATTCCTGGTAGGGAGACTTGGTGAATGAACAGTCCCTTTCCAGAGATATAGGGTCAAGTAGCTGTAGGTCTTGGAGATGGAATCAAAGGCGGCCTTGGTGAAGTTGCCCAGAGTAGCTGTGCAGCCCCTGGCTGAGGTGTAGCAGTCATCAAGTCCAGCCATCAGCAGAAACTTCTTGGGCACAGGGACTCAGACTATCCAGTGCCTCGGGGTGCAGGGATCAGGCGCACCAACACAGAGCCACAGTGCCCAGTCACCTTGCAGGGAACAGTGTGAGGCTTGCCAATCTTGTTCCCCCAGTAGCCACGCCACACAGGGACAAGGGAGAGCTTGGCTAGGATAATGGCCCCACGGATGGTGGCAGTAGCCACCTCCTTGGAGTACTTGATGCCCAAGCCAATATGGACATTATAGTCGCCAATGGCGACAAAGCCTTTGAACCTGGTCTGTTGGTCAGCATGTGTCTGCTTCTGCACAAGCATGATTTTTAAGACCTCATTTTTGAGGGACATCCCCAGGAAAAAGTGAATTGATCTCAGACTCCTTGATGGGCAGTGAGAAGAGAAATCTCCTCCAAGGATTTGATCTTCATATCTCTGACCAGATGGCCCACTTTGGTGATGGGGAGCGACTCCTTGTCCTCGGCTTTGCCTCCTTGAGCTCCGCAGCTCGGACCCTGCAGACTGCTACCAAAGCCTCTTTGGAAACCTCCATTGGCTCCCATGCCGGGGACCCTGGGGCCTCCGGGCTCTCCTGCTGCACCGGCATCATCCGCTATTTGGTGCTTTCTCAGAGAAGCAGCAGCTAGAACTTCTTTTAAGGTATTGTGCCTGTGTGTATTAAATTAAGTATTGCATATAAAGCACTTGTATTTACTGGATTGTAAAAAAAGAGCAAAGGCTGCCATGGGGTTGGCCATATCTGGCTTTACCAACTTCACAAAGGGGAATTATACCTCTCAACAGCATCAATAACACAAAACCAGTTCCCATGAGATCAGATATGTACCCCACGTCCCTTTTTCTTCCTATCTCAACATCAATCTTAATGCTTTACCGGGTCCAAAATCTGATGTGATAGGTCACAGACCACCAAAAAAACCCCACAAAACCCAAACAAACACCACCATATTGAGGGTGTAAAAGGGTTATAATTCAGGATAATAGCTTAACACAGTCAGGATAACCTTCTGAAGGGATCTCAGCCTTGAGCCTCATGGTTTAAGGCCTGTGTTACAAAGTTCCAGTCCTACCAATATTGGCTTCTTCCCCAACTCCTCCCCTTAAGTTGTTTAACAAACTTGGGCAAAGTCTCTTAGCTTAGCTCTGATTCTGTCTGCAGGGGTTAACAGTTCTAAGGTCAGCCCCATCTCATGTTGACTCTCTGGTTCCCTGATTTGGCCGTGGCTGCTGCTGCTGTAAGTCTAGCTGATGCTGCTGTCTTTAAATCTAGCTGGTGCAAGACTGTCTGGTCTCAAAGGATGTCCACTGCATGAGTACTTCTCCTTTGCTGATGGTGAGACTCTCTCTCTCTCTGCTACTGGATGTGTATAATAATAGCAAAGCCAGCTAGTTCCCTTGTGGATTGGTGAGCCTAACCAATCACCTTGTGGATATGCCAACACTCCCTATGCACCTATTCCTGCTCACTCATGGGACAAAGTAAAACTCAATGGCAAGAAAAGTAATTTTGAATTATGAACTCCACACGATGCATTTTAAGTTTTCAATAAAATGAAGTAATTGTGCTATTACACATTTTATGTGTAGTAGGTTTTTCTTTCCCCCTTCATCTAAAGTTAGAATGGGGATCTACTTATAACAGGTGCAGAGTCAATAAGTCAGATATTAGTTACATTTAAGAAAATTCAAATTTTCTAGAAACAATTAGACATTATAGTAACAGCTAGGGCCGTGCCTGCTGCTAGAAACAAGCTCTCAATCTAATGCCTCTCAAAGCTCCTACTCTTTATTTGATCAAGATATTTTCTGTAGAGAAAACATTGAATACTATTTGGAGAAGAGACAGATCCAGCACAAGGCTGTTCTCTATATTAAGAGTCCTTACAACACAACCCCAAACTTGCTCACCAACCTCAACAAATCAGAACTCTCAAAACGAAAAGTTTAACAACCAACAGTTACTACCTCTACATGTCTGTAGGAGTTCACTACCTGTCTTGAAGGACTTATACTTCAAGTGGGAGGTATTCTTCCCAGCCATGGCACACTGTTCTTGGAAGAAATTCCAGTATAAATACAGCTTTCTCCATCTGGCTTCATTTCTAGTGCTATCTTAGTGCTCAGCTGCTTCTTACCTTGTTTCTTGTAAGGAATGCAACATGGTAGTTGTTAGGTGAAAGTGGAGTCAGAAACAACTTATAGCTAATTATAGAAATCAGGCTACCAGGCTTGTGACAAAAGGAAAATGACAACCTCAGCTTATTGGCCAGAGCAAGGCAGAGAGAGTGTCTCTCAGATTTATTTCTTCAGTTCAGCTTAGAGAGAAATGAATTGCTGGCAGAAATTAAGTTCTTTCAGAAGGCACTGCAAGATATTGGAGTGAATCATTGTTTGGCTGTTGAGGAAAAA
>NW_006399824.1:11768722-11770387 GCF_000299155.1 Elephantulus edwardii | reverse complement strand
TGCTAGAGAAGGTCTGCTACTCTAGCCCAAAGATCAGAAAATTCATCCACAAAGCACAAGATGATAAATATGTCAAGCTTTGGAGGCCATGTTCTGTGTGAATGGATGGACTTTCCTGCCAATAAAACTTTATTTGTGGACATTCAAATCTGAATTTCATGTTCATTTCTTATGTTATGACTTATCATTCTTGTTTTAATTTTTTTTCTCTCTCCCCTAACCAAGTAAAATAGAAAGCTCTGGTGGCCTAGTAGTAAGAGGCTGTGTTGCAATCCCAAAAGCACTGAGTTTGAATCTATGCCATAGGAGAATTGACAATTTCCTCCTGTGTGATTTACTGCCTCTGAAAATCCACTGGAGGATCAGTATGAGTTGGTTCTGACCCAATGGCACACAACACCACCACCAAGAGCTAAATAAAAAGGTATAACCCCTCTTATGCACTAAGCCAAATGGTACAGAACCAAGTGATGGGCTGAATTTGTCACAAGGAGCTGCTACTTTGCCCATTATTGCTCTAGTTTAATGAACTGAATTCTGGGGACCTTATTTAGACATCTCCGTCTTTACTTAGGCAGTTTCCATTACCTGTTCCTATCCCCTTTTCCCAATTATTTTGATCTTCTTTGTGTTGTATTAACACACATCATGTAATGTATGTACATTAAGATTTTTTTTCCTTCAAAAAAGAGGAGGAAATAGAAGATTTCTACCAACTTTTGCAGACAGAAGTTGATAAAAAATGCAATCAAGATGTATTGACAATAATAGGCGACTGGAACACCAAAGTTGGGAACAGGGAAGAAAGATCAGTAGCTGGAAAATATGGGCTCGGTGAGAGAAATGAGGCTGGAGATAGAATGATAGAGTTCTGCACATTCAATGATTTATTCATTGCAAATACCTTCTATAAGAAACATAAACACAGGCTATACACATGGATCTCACCTGATTGCATGCATAGGAATAAGATAGATAATATTTGTGGAAAGACTCAGTGGGAGAAGCTCAATATCAGCAATGAAAACCAGGCCGGGTGCTGATTGTGGGACAGACCACCATCTACTCATATGCAAGTTCAAGCTGAAGTTGAGGAAAATTAAATCAAGTCCACGGGAACCAAAATTTGGTCTTAAGTCTATCCCACTTGAATTTCAAAACCATCTCAGGAACAGGTTTGAGGCCTTGAGCACCAATGAGCATAGTCCAAACGAGCTCTGGGAGGATATCAAGAAAATCATCCATGAAGAATGCAAAAGATCATTACAAAGGCTGAAAAAGAAGAAAAGACCAAGATGGATGTCAGATAAGACTTGAATATTGCATTAGAGCACTGAAAGGCCAAAGCTAAAGGAAGAAATCAAAGAGCTAAACAGACAATTTCAAAAGGCAGCCAGGGACGACAAAGCAGGATACTATAATGAAATGTGCAGAGAGCTGGAGTCAGAAAATCAAAAGGGCTGAACTCGCTCAGAGTTTCTCAAGCTGAAGGAGCTGAAAAACAAATTCAAGCCACGAGTGGCAATACTTAAGGATACTTTGGGTAGAATGTTAAATGATCCAGGAAGTATCAAGAGAAGATGGAAGGAATACACAGAGTCACTATATCAGAAGGAATTGGCTGACACAGAAGAATTTCATGAAATGACATATGAGCAAGAGTCT
>NW_006399824.1:11749211-11761192 GCF_000299155.1 Elephantulus edwardii | reverse complement strand
GAAACTCTATGTATGAACAGTGCTCAGGCCATTCATTCATAGGGTCGCTATGAGTCGTCTATGACTCGACGGCACCAAACAACAACAACAACAACAACTGTTCTTCACATGACTTTTACATCTGAGAGTAGGCAACAAAATGTGACTGCAGGGAGTTTACTGTAAATGAACTTTAGGCATGGCAAGATGACCTTGAGAAGCTTTGCAGGTGAAAAAGGGCTGGACTATAAGCTTCACCCAGGCATTTGTATGAAATGCATCATGGAAGTAGTTGCTAGGTGGAACTAGAGTCAGAACCAGCTGATAGCTGACCCACCAGTGGGTTTCAAAAGCTGTAAATCACACTGGGATGCATTGTCACGCTGCCCATATTTCTTTTTCAGAGCAACTGGTGGTTTTGAACTGCATGACTTTTGCTTGGCAGCACAACTCCTTGCCACTAGGTCACCAGAGTTTCCTAAACATAATGATAGTGGAAACCAAGAAGCCATTGGTGTGAAAAAGTGTGTGGAAATTAGTGCTTTGAAGTCAGAAGCTCTAACATTTACTAATAATTTTGCCCTATCTGTTCATCTAGAAAGAAGTTATATGAAGAATACCTTCTTTGTTGAGTTGTTGAAAAGATTAAGAGATAATACACATAAAACAGGTGGTGAGTGATATGAAAATAGGGAAAGAGACATGGTGAAGAATATATGAGGTATTTCTGGCGATGTATTTCTATATGAAACTGTGAAGAATGGCTTGACTTTTAGACCTTCAAGTCACACGTTTCCATGTGCCTTGGGTGGCCATGGAATGAAGCGATTTTCCCCCTTTTAAAAAACCACATCCCTTTAACAGAAGACTACAGCAAATGCCATGCAAGATGTGAAAAGGACCACATATTTATTATCACTACATGTCAGAAACCATCTGGTGCATTTTCTGGTGGCAGATGTTTGCCAAATTAACTTTGGAAACAGAGGCTTTGTGTAGGATATTTCTGTTAGCACAATGAATGCAACTAGGGCAGATGCAGATAAATTTTTCAAAACAATATTAAGCCATGCTGCAGTCAGGTAAAAAAAAAAATCATGGTAACCAGACATATTTTTACCATTTGCTACAGAATGTTTAGGAAATGGCAACAGACGATTTTTTAATTCTTAAGAATTTCTTCCAGAAATGATTTGAAATTCAGGAGCTTTCAAGACCTGACTACAAAGACTCTCAAGCCTCTTTATTTTGTTGTTCGTGGTCATAGTAATCAGGAGATATTATTTGTTGATGATTCATGAGGAAGGTCTGATTCTCTTTCCTCCGTCAGTACACTGTGAGATCTTGGAATAAGAAGTCTATCACAAATTAGCTCTTTACTGAGTATCTGTTAATGGTGATGAAAAAAGTTTGAACATGGATAGTGATGGTTGCACAACATGGGAGATATCATTAACATCATTGAATTGTATTTATTGTTCAACTGACAAACGTTTTGGTATATATGGGCTACTTACACTGTTCTTTCTGTAAGTAATGAATTTAATTTTTTTACATTCTTCTGCAGTCTAAAATAAATTAATATTTCTACTTTGTTCTTGAATAAGACAATTAATTTTAGAATGCTTTAGTGGCCTTCAAACAGCCTTTTTACCGTCTGCCTTCGTACACCCTTTCCATCTTCTGTGCTATTTTTGCCCAGTATTTAACTCTTTATTTTTTTAGGCACAAGAATTTATCATCATTATTTTTATAGTCAATCTTGACTTAAACTTACTGACAGGTGTTCTGAATTTTTCCTTCCCACTACTCGGTGCATTTCTGGATTTCCTTCTGGATTTATTTTCTTTCATGTGAAGTGAAACTTTTACAGGTTCTTTCAGTGAATATTAGTGATAATTCATGTACTTAGCCTGAAATTAGCAGAAGCTTATATAAAAAAGAAAGATGTATATTAAAAAGCATTAGTTATAATTTCTAGAAATATGAAATAAATAGATCTTTAGTTTTTCTGGTGTTTGTTGAATCTGTGGGCTGACTTCCTTAGCTGTTTTCCTTTTATTCCTCTTTGTGTGTGTGATCTCATCTTTTTTGAGCATTATTTCCTATGAGAGTCCTGAGCACGTATCTGGGATGAAATGCCTCCTATGTGGGACATTTTGTTTGCCTCTGTCAAGGTTCACTGGTATTCAGGAACTCACAATCAATTAAAATTTTATTTTATTCTTCTTGGAAATATACCTAGCTAAGCATACATCAACCCAATAATTTTAACATGTACAATTTAAAATCAGGAAGGGAGTATGTCAGGGATATGTCCTGTCTCCATACCTTTTCAATCTATATGCAGAGCAGATCATTTGGGAAGCTGGACTTTATGAGGAGGAATGGGGTATCAGGATTGGAGGAAGACTCATCAACAATCTATGTTATGCAGATGACACGATCTTGCTTGCTCTAACTGAGGCCGCCTGAAAGCGCTTGCTTCAAAAGGTTAAGGATTCTAATCTTCAATATGGATTGAAACTCACCATCAAGAAGACAAGCATTCTCACCATTGAGCCAATTGGCAGCACCATGATGGATGGAGAAGAGATTGAGGTTGCTAATAATTTCAGCTTGCTTGGCTCCACAATCAACACTCTTGGCATCAGCAGTCAGGAAATCAAAAGACAAATTGCATTAGGTAAAACTGCTGTCAGGAACCTTTCCAGAGTACTGAGAAGCAACGATGTCAATTTAGAGACTAAGGTGCACCTGATCTAGTCCATGGTCTTTGCAATTACTTGCTGTGCATCAGAACTGGACAATGACTAAGGATGATAGAAGAATTGATGCCTTTGAGTTGTGGTGCTGGAGAAGAGTCTTGGACATACCGTGGACAGCCAAGAAAATAAATAGATCTGTCTTGGAGAGGATGAAACCAAGTTTCTCCTTGGAGGCTAGGTTTTTGTAGCTCCATCTCACATACTTTGGGCATGTGGCCAGGAAGGACAGATCCTTGGAGAAGGGCATCATGCTTGGAAGAGTGGAGGGACAATGCGAGAGAGGAAGATCCAAATCAAATGTATTGATACAGTAACTAGGGCAATGGGTGTAGGTGTGCCAGAGCCAGTGAGACTAGCTCAGGACAGGTCAGGCTTCAGAGCTATTGTACATAGGATCTCTATGAGTTGTGGAAGACTCAGTTGCAAATAACAACAATCAATTTATATTAATTACATTCTTCAAATTATCCAACCACTCTTATTCCTTTCTCTAAATTGTTCCTCCACCATTAACATAAGTGCATCATCCCAGAGCCTCTCCTTAAAACTTTTGAATTGCTGATCATAACCAAAGAAGAAATAAATGATTTCTACCAAATGTTACAATCAGCAATCGATTAAACATGCAACCAAGATTCATTAATAATAGTGGGAATTCAAAAGCTGGGAACAGGGAAGAAGTGGTTGGAAAACATGCTCTTGGTGACAAAAATGAGGCTGGGGATAGAATGATAGAATTCTGTACAATCAAGGATTTATTCATTGCAAATACCTTTTATAAGAAACATAAACACAGACTATACACATGGGTTTCATCTATTGTTATACACAGGAATCAAATAAATTTTAACTATGAAAAGGATCATTGGAGAAGCTCAAAGAAAGCAGCAGTGAAAACTAAGCCAGGTGCTGATTGTGGAACAGACCATAAACTACTCATATACAAGTTCAAATTAAAGTTACAGAAGGTTAAATCAAACCCATAGGAACCAAAATTTGACCTTGAGTCTATCTCACCTAAATTGGAAAACTATCTCAGGAACAAATTTGAGGTCTTGAGCACAAATGAGCGAAGACCAGATGAACTATGGGAGGATATCAAGAATATCATCCACGAATAATACAATAGGTCATTACAAAAACAGAGAAGGAAGAAAACACCAAGATGGATGGACAGAGTCAGAAGAGACTCTAAAAATTACACTTGGACACCAAGAAGCCAAAGCAAAGTGAAGAAAGCAGGAGCTGAACAGAACATCTCAAAGGGGAACTCGGGAAGACAAAGTATTATAATGAAATGTGCAAAGAGCTGGACTCGGAAAATCAAAAGGGGTGAACTCATTCGACATTTTTAAAGCTGAAGGAAGTAAAGAAAAAGTCAAGCCTTGAGTTTCAATAATTGGGGATGTTATGGGCAGAATATTAAGTGATCCAGGAAGAATTAAAATAAGTTGTAAAGAGTATACTGTACCAAAAAGGATTGGCTGACAACAGAATTTAATAACACTACATGTGATCAAGAGGCAATGGTAATGAAGGAAGAAGTTCAGGCTTCTCTGAAGGAATTGCAAAAAAAAACCCAACAAGGCCCCAGGAATTGATGGAATACCAATTGACCTATTTCAACAAACAGATGCCACTCTGGACGTGATCAACAGGTTGTGCCAAGAAATCTGGCCAACTGACTGGAAGAGATCTATCTTTATTTTCATTTCAAAAAAAGGTGATCAGAGTGAGTGTGAAAATTACAGAAAAATATCACTTATGTCATGTGCAAGCAAAATCCTGCTGATTTGTTTATCTTTTGTGAATGTTTTTCTCAAATATCTGCTCTAAGACTGTAAACCATTTGCCCCACCTCATGCATCCCCCTCCAATTCTATTTTGAGTGAGCGGCGCTTTCCTTTCTCAACAGAATTGTTAGTTGTGCATGGGAAAAACTGGCCAACTTTGACCATAACACTGACCACAATGTTTACTATAATCAGAAGAGACGAATACTTTTTTTATAAGAATAACTTTTGAAATAAAATTCTTTTGAGTTCTTTGTAATAAATGCACTTTTCTTCAGTTGGACAATAAGATCATCTTTCCCTTCCAATTATTCCAAATGCTTCTTTCTCTGTTAGCTCAGTGGTAAATTGAAGTGTCTTTGATACATTGACTATTAAAGCTATTGAGTTTCTCCTTTGCTTTTTGTCTGCGAGAGTATCAAGTCTCTGGAGCAGCAAAAACCTGGTGCTTCATCTGAGTCTGGTCTGGACATCTGGGCGGCCAGAGCTCCTGTCGAGCACATTGAAGCATTTTGCACATGTGTTTTTCTCTTCTGCCTCTGTGGTAAGAAAGTTTCCTAGCTTTGCTTTGGATTTTTTCCATTCCACTTTTGAAATTTCCACATGGGGTTTAGCCATTTGGTAAACTGCTCTCAGATTCGCTGCTTGCCATCAGGGTCAGCTTTTCAGCTGCTAGATCTTTGACATCTTTCTCCTTTTCTGAGCTCGTGTTTACAACTCTACTTGCTGACTTCTTTGTCTTTATTCTTTCCCAATATTTCATGGCTGTAATGTACGAGTTTTTCCTTTCAGCAGCTCTCTGTCCTCAGGGAGGCACTCCATCTTGTCTACTCGTGGTTTTTGATCTTGATTGTGTTACTACCCAGCTGTGACAATTGCAGCTTGACTCACAGTGCCCAGAGCATGGGCTATTTTTCTTTAGTCTTGCCTGTTTCTCATCTTCCTCTGCTCTGACACTGTTTCAGACATGGTTTGGTTTTTTTATTTTTGGGTTTTGTTTTTTTTCCCCAGACATGGTTTTTAATTCAGTATATTTCCTCCTTCCCCATGATTTGGATTTTTTTTTTTTTTAGTTGCGTATTCTAGTCTCTTTAAATATAAAACCAATCTTGTCAATTTTGTTTTTCCCCCCTGTTTGGCAATGTCAAGATTGCCTTTGCTCTTCACAGCTGCTATTCAACATGTCATTACTCAGCCTTGGAAGTAATTTTAGAAAGCTGTGTGTCCCTGACTGTGGAACACTGTGTCACTGAAGCCCCGAGAGTGGTACATCTGAAGGTGGGGATGACCTAAAGAAGGGTCGGTGACATTTGTTCAATTCTCTATAGTTTGCAACGGTTCAGAGCTGTTGTATATAGGGTCGTTATGAGTTGCAGGCAACTTGATGGCACATAACAACAACAGCGACCTTCCAGAAACCTCATGAATTTTGATAAATGTCTATAGTTGTAGAGGGGCTTCAAGCCTTGTTATATATAATCTTGTGTTATATATATATATATAATCTTACATATATGTATATATAATCTTGTTATATATGTATATAATCATCGTTAGTGCCCACAGTAAGCCTATGAGAATGGCGGTAGTACATTACAATTAACTGTTGCAATGTCTACAAACTTGAAATGGAGTGTATTTCCCCAAGAGTGTCCAGCTAAAAAGGTGACAGAACCAAGGTTTGAACTTATGTCCACTAGGGCTATTCATACTCTACTTGTAGCCTATCTTTCAATAACACTTCAGTTTCAGTCTAGGACACACAGTGTGAGTCTCAGGTCCAGTTAGGTCCAGGGACTCAAATAATGTTATCTCTTTTTGCTCAGATTTACCCTCCTTGAGTTGGTTTTCTCTTGCCCCAGGCTCAACTTTTGGGAGTAAATACAGCTTCTAGAACATTCTAAGATGAAGAAGAAAGGCGAACATGCACTTTCTTGAAGAAGCACAGAGCTGATCCTCACTCTTTTTCATAGGGCTGCATGTTGATCTCTGAATCAATCACTGTGATGAAGGATTGAGATAAAGGATTGAGAGATCAGGGAGGTCAGGCCTGAATAAACTCTTTTGGAGTTATAGTTGCAATCAGTTGGGTCAGAATCACATAGTTAGAGAGCAGGAGAAATGGTTTATCAGAGGACAGTGAGGTAATATTAACAGAAAAAAGAGCAAAACCTGCTGGGGAAGGCAGCAGATGTTTTGTGGTTTGCATTTTTTATCTGTTTCAGGTCTATTCATCACTCTCCTCTGTTGTCCAGGATTTTGACCTAACATAAACTGCAGTCATAGGCTCCCTTTTTCTCAAGTTTGTAAAGGGTTTTAAAACCACAATGAGAGGAGGATAGAGATAAGGGGAAAGTATTCCACCAGCATCTCTGGAGAGGGTGCAGCTGGAGTGCCCTTTGGAGGCAGAATGATGAGGCTTTGCCTCACATACTTTGGGCATGTTGCTAGAAGGGGCTATTCCTTGGAGAAGGACATGATGCTTGGAAGGGTGAAGGGTCAGCGAAGGAGAGGAAGACCTTCAACCAGAGAGATTGACACGGTGACTGCCACAGTGGGCTTTAGTGTGTCAGGAAGTGTGAAGATGGTACAGGCTAGAATGGGGTTCAGACCTGCTGTTCATAGGGTCGCTATGAGTCATAGTTGACTCAACGGCATCTAACAACAGCAACAACCACAACAACTTTATCAGGGGTGCCACCTTTGACTAGCATAATTTCTTCTATTAGGTGCTACTCTGTTTCCAGCATCTGTCTCTTGCTTTACTTAGGTTTAATACTTGGGATATTGTACAATCCCTGTTCTTTTTCCTATACTCTGCACATATACTTTGCTCAGTTTTCAAAATTCGAGTGCGCTATCCCTTTCCTGCCAGGACCTCACTGACATATCCTCCATTGGCAAAGGGATAAAAATAAAATAAAAAAAAAATCAAATCCACGTCATATGAAAAATCATCTTTACCATACTGAAATTGCTAGGGGATGTTGGGTCAGATACTAAAAAGATTGAAATGAATCATGCTGCCTGTGATCAAGTGTATAAAAAGAATAAGCATTGTTTCATACGATTCCATTCAAATTAAGTTTCTTAGCAATTACTGACTAGTTGGCCTGTTGAAAAATGAGATAAAGAATTGAGTATCACTGAAGGCATTCAGTAAAGGCTGAGCATCGTTAGTGACATCATTTGTCAGATTTTTTGTGGATGAGTGGGTGGGTGTACTCAGTGACTTTGTTCCATGTTCTGTTTATGCAAGAGTGTTTTTCACTTCCTTGTTCTTTGGAGTTCTGTGGTTTGCTCACTGCCTGGCAGATCTCTTGGTGTTAAAGCTGGAAGCGTAGGGGGCAGCCTGTGTTTGATATCCATCTAAAGAGACCTGGCGTCTGAGTCAGTTGACATTGTTCTCCTGAGTTTCCTGACTATCAGGGACCCTCTCATGTGAAGGCTCGAGTTGAAAGTGGGGAGTCGAGCTCTGGTATTTTCTCAGTGACATGTTGGAGGCAGTAAAACACTTGGGCATTTGCCATCACTGGCAAATGGTTTCTTAGTGGACGCTCTGCCAGAGTAATGTACCCTCACTCAGCAGTAAAGCCATTAATCAATGATAGCAATCAAAAAAGCTACTAATTTTAACTCTCAAAAAACCCTTTTCATATGGAATTTCTATGTTAGGCTTTTTAAGGAAGTACCAAACTTCTTTCCAGAATGGGTGCAACCATTTTACAATCCCACCAACAATGTATAAGAGTTCCTTTCTCACCACATCCTCTCCAACATCTATTACTTGCTGCCCTGTTAAACTTTGTCACTCTTACTGGAGTGAGATGGTACCTCATTGTGGTTTTGATTTGCATCTCTCTTATTGCCAGTGATTTGGAGCATTTCTTCATGTGTCTGACATTCAAATGAGAACTGAGGCACAAACTGAGATTTGTACACCAATGTTCATAGCAGCATTATTCACCGTTGCAAGAACATGGAAACAGCCCAAATGTCCAACCACAAACAAATGTGTTGAAAAATTATGGTACATTCACACAATGGAATACTATGCAGCATGCAGGAGCAATAACTTTGTAAATTATTACCTAGCTTAGGAGGGACTGGAGAGCATTACGCTGAGTGAACTAACTCAGTCCCACAAGGATAAATATTGTATAAGACTGTTACTGTAGAATGAGTCTAAGGATCCAAGAGGGGTGGGTGAGGCTGGAAGCAGAGGGATATGGATGTGCAGGGGGTAGAGGGTATTAATCATTGGGTTGTACAATTTGATGGATGGGGGTGTGTGTGAGGGAAACGGAAAGAATTTGTTTGAATTTGTATTAGAATTTTGTAAATAAACTAATGAAAAGAAAAAAGTCAACATGGGGAGGGGGAAGGGAGGGAGAGAGGGCAAAATGTGTAACAACAAATAAATGAAGATCTAACTTTCCTGCAAACTTTTTGTTTAAATGACAAAATAAAAAAAATTAATTATAAAAACCACAAAACCCTTTTCATTACTATCTAGTTAAAATCAACCTATAGTTGACCCTCTCATGGTTGTGAAAGGCTGTAAATCTCATGGGAGGAGATTGCCTACCTTTCTTCCATGGAGCAGCTGGTGGTTTTGCACCACCAGAAAGAAAATGCCTTTTGGTTATCAGCACCACATCCTATGGACTAGGCCACCAGAACTTCCTGTTAATCCTAAAGAACTGAAATTACTTTAGCAAGTGGATTTCACTTATGCATTAACCACTAAGGCTAAAATGCATAAAATGACATTTCAATTTTCTCTATTTTATGTTGTTGGGGTTTTTTTTCATTTTAAAAATGGAATAAAAATCTAGGGTTTTACAGATCAAATCAGGAATATTCTCTTTCAATCCCAGTTTGTTCACAAGGAAATAAATGCATTAGAGACTAATTCTCTTGCATCATAGAGTTTTATGGTTCTATCACATCAAGAAGCTCTGGTTGCCTGGTGAATAAGGGGTTGTGCTGCCAGTCTAAAGGCAGGTGGTTCAAATGCACCAGCTCCTCTGTAGGAGAAAGATGGGCAATCTCCTCCTGGGCCATATACATCCTCTGAAACCCCCTGAAGGATCAGCTGTGAGTCGGTTCCAACTCGATGACGTTGAGTTGACTGTATCCATGGGGGCTTATTAAAAGAAAAAGTAATGGATCTGGGAAGGTTCATTTAAAAAGGAGCTTTCAAGACTGAAAGGAAATTTGAAGACATAAGCTGGGAAAAGACAACTGGCAGAATAGCAGGAACCAAAGGTATTGGAAAGACATTGTTGCAGGTACTCTCAAACTCTCACCAGCCTATATCCATTCTATATGTGAAATTAGGGGAGAAGGAGTCTTCATCTCTGATGGTGGAAGGGGTCTGGGACAGCTTGACTAACAGCCCTACAAAAGCCATAAGCACCAGGAGGAGGAATGTCCTGAAAGCTGGAAAATTAGAAACCACTTACTGTGAGCACTCTAACTCCAGTGGCAAGGAGCTGAAAGACGTTTGCTGGAAGTTGTTGGGTGGTGCACATGCTTAATGTACTTAGCTGTTAACTGAAAGTTTGGGGTTTGAGCCTGGCCTTGGAAAAAAGGTCTGGAAATCTACTTTTGAAAAATTAGTTTTTTGAAACACTTCAGAACAGTTCCATTCTGCACACAGGGTTATCATGAGTAAGAATTGACTTGATGGCAACTGAAAACAAAGACAATAAGAGATATTCAAGCACAGAGTTTCTTGGTTGTTGGAGGGAGAATACTCTCTGGATTGGGCTCTTTATTGTTGTTGTTATGTGCTGTTGAGTCACTTGAGACTCATAGCGACCCTATGTACAACAGCTCTGAATCCTGCCTGTTCTATCTTGTGCCAACATTATTGTTTCTGACACATTGTCCCCGATTACCCCAGACTGGGGTCTTCCTCTTTTGCACTGTCCCTCCACTCTTCCAAGGAGGATGTCCCTTTCCAAGGACTGGTCACTCTTTGCAACATGTCCTAAGTATCTCAGGTGTAGCTTCAGAATCCTTGCCTCTGAGGGCCAGCCTGGTTTCACCCTCTCCAGGACAAACCTATTTCCTTTCCTAGCCATACATGGTATATTCAATTCCCTTCTACTCTAGATTAGACAATTGTAACTCATAACTTCTTTTTTGTTTTGATTTTTTAAATTGAGATTTTAATGAAAGTTTATAGAGAACTTGGATTTCCACTCATTCATTCATTGTTGCACATTTCCCTCTCTGCCCACCTCTCATCCCAAGTTTGCTTTTCTCTTTGGAAACGAAAAAAAAAAATTAAATAAATTCTTTCATTGTTATATAATCCTCTACACCCCCACCCACCGCCCCCGGTGCATTTTGCTATACAGCTCTTATTCTGGACTCTTGTCATGCAAATAATACCTAATCCTATATTCCTTTTAAACAGTTCTCTCCCTTACCTGTTTCAATGCACCTCTTTTTCTAGTTTCCCCCTAACCTGAGTGTGCATATATCTGCTTGGGTGGCAGATATGGTTTCTTTAGGGTATATTCCCAGTAGTGGAATTACTGAATCAAATGGTATTTCTATTTCCAATTTTTGAGACAGCAGGATACTGCCTTCTAGAGTGTTTACACCATTTTACACCCCCACTAAAAGTGAATAAGTGTTCCAGTTTCTCCACAACATCACCAACATTTTATGTTTGTTGTTCTGGGTGAGATGATATCTCATAGCTGTTGCAACTCAAATTCTTTATCATTACTGTTTTAACTGTGATCTGAGTGAAAATTTACAGAGCAAAATGGTGTTCCACTCAATTGTTATAGACATTTTCTTTTCTGACATAAATTACAATACTCACAAAGCAACCCTGATTTTCCTGTTTCTTCTTTTTGAGATTGATTTCCATTAATCCTTCTATAAAAATACAGAACATTTTATGAATTTGAGTATAATCCTTGAACAGAGACTATGCTAATCTTACCTGTGTCATACCAACTTTAGCATATGTGCTGTTGAGCATCCAATTCGTAAATACTTTCTCATCTGTGGAAGTTCAGAACAGACAAGTGAGGGCATGAGATGTTCCTAAAGAACAGTTGCCCACAGATATTAACAGCGGACCACTTCTAACTGGGAGTAGGTTCTTGTCTGTGATGGAAGAATGACGAACAGTCTCCTTTTGGGGGAGGATAACAACAGACATTCACTGCATACTCAGAATGTGCCAAGCATTCACATATGCACTTCAAATATTTTGGTTCATTTTTCCTTCCAACTGCAGCAAAAGACAGGTCTTCATTGCTGTCTTCATGGTGTACATGGGCAAACTGAAACCCCTGGAGGCATCACAGCATAGCTAAGATCACACAGATAATAAGGAATGCCAAAATCTGAACTTAGATATTCTTTTTTTTTCTATAATTATATTTTATTAATTTTCATAAACATTTAC
>NW_006399824.1:11739457-11744056 GCF_000299155.1 Elephantulus edwardii | reverse complement strand
GGTGCGGGGTCAGAAAGGACGGATGGACGCGGATTCACACCGCAGACCAGCTAACGGCCTCCTGCCACCGCCCCCCTGAACCTTCCAGAAGGAGTAGCTGGCGGAGGAGCCTTTTTTTCTATTTTTAAGGAGTGCTTTGCTTATTCAGGGCTTCTTACCATTTCAAATGACACTGGAAATTGCCTTTTCCATCTTGCTGAAGAATGGGCTTGGAATTTGTATTGGGATTGAATTGAACATGTAAATTGCCTTTGGTAGTATTGCCATTTCCACAATATTGAGTCTTCCTAGCCATGAACAAGGGATATTCTTCAACTTCTCCAGCTTTCTTTTTGTTTCTTGTAATAATGTTTTGTAATTTTCTCTGAACAGATCTTTGTGCTTCTGGTCAGATGTACTCCCAAGTATTTAATCTTGTGATTAGCTATTGTGAAGGGGATCTTTTTTTCTTGGCTCCCACTCTGTATTATCTTTGTCACTGAGAGAAATCCAACTTATTTTTGTATCCTGCTACTTTGCTGAATTGGCCAACTATGTCCAATAGTTTTCTTGCTGAGTCTTTAGGGTTTTCTAAGTATATTATTATATCATCTGCATAGAGAGATAATTTTACCTCCTCTTTTCCAATTTGGATACCTCTTATTTCCTTCTGTTGTCTTATTGCTATAGCTAAGACTTCCAATACAATATTGAATAAGAGAGGTGATAGTTGGCATCCTTGCATAGTTCCTGTTCTTAAAGGGAATGCCTTTAACCTCTTGCCATTGAGAATAATGTTGGCTGTCAGGTAGGACAAATACTGCATAGTGCCACTGCTGTAGAACGGGACTGACATCAAGGTTGGGGTGAGACTTAAAAATTGGATAAATTATGTATATTGCATTGAAACAGATGAGAGAGAGAACTGTTTAAAAGCAATATATGATTGGGTATCATGGTCATGACAAGAGTTCAGAATGAAGGCTGCATAGTGGAGTATATTTGGGGTGGGGGTGTGTGTGTGGATTGTATACCAATGAAAGAATTTTTCTTTTACTTTTCAAAGAGAAGAGAGAACTGGTGGGGGGAGGGGTGGGCAGGAAGACAAATGCAACAATGAGTGAATGGAAATCCAAAAACTCTATAAACATTCATTAAAATTAATAAATTAAAAAAGTAAAATAGCAATATCAGATCCTGGCATTACATGGGTGTTAGCCCTCCAGAAGCTGGGAATTTCCAACTTTAACTCCACCACTCACCCCATTTATAACCTTGGCTTGAAATGTCTGTAGGGCGTTTACCATTAGCCTCTGCTTTTTGAGGAGGGCCTTTGCAAAGAAGTGATCCACCCTGGTTACCGGTAGGAAAGGAGAGAAGGAAGGAAATGTTATGGCAAATTCCAAAAAAGTCCCAAGACACATATAACCGGATTTAAAAAAAAAAAGGGCAAGTATTTAGACAGCTGGTTTTAGGAGAGAATGATCTTTGTTTAGGAAAGTCTGAATGGGCCCTCTAGCTCGGCATGGCAAGACCTGAAGGAATGATCTGGAAGACTGCATCTGGCATGGGGAGTTCGGACCATTTGCGCTAATCTCTGAAAGCACCTGGCAACGCCAATTGACACACAGGTTACACACACAGGCAGTCTTTTTTTTAATTTAGATTAGGCAGTCTTTCAATCACGCGTTCCCGACCCAGGAAAAAGAGCGTGTGGGCTTGCTTTGCTGGCTTCCGATTACACACGCTAGGATGTGTATTTGGGGCTTTTCCATTTAAGGCTCTCCTAGAGATGTTAATTTTCCTTGGATGTGAAAGTTGGAAAGCTGAGGAGGGGGTGGCGGACTTGAATTTGCTACAGGCCTGGAAACATTTTAGGTATGCATTACAGGAGAGAGAGAGAGAAAAAAAAAAAATTCAAACCACAGAGAACACAGTTGGAGCTCATGTCATGGAAAGTACAGTCCCCAGTTAACCCGCGGCTGCTTCTGATTCCTGCTCAGCTGGGTGACCTTGAGAAAGGCATTTCTCACTCTGAGTATTGGTTTTCCCACCTGAAAACACAAGTGGCGAGTGAATCATCTCTCAGGTCACCCCTTAATGCTGTAATGTCTGTGATTCTTCAGTATGTCTTTCCTAATATAGAGACTTAAAAAAAAAATCAATCTTGTCTATTTTTAGCGGGAATAATTCATCGGAGGAAAATAGTGATGACATGAACCTGGCCGAAAAAACCTTCAAAACCCCACCCCAATGTATTTTCTGAAATATTTTTCATATCCATTTTGTATTCCTGTGGGTTTCTTGCTCCCTCTTCTGTCCAAACTCTGGTTTTCTCTGGATGGGCTCACATTTTGAAGGATGTGGTGCACACTTGAGATTTTACTGTTTAACATTTATGCTATTACTCACTTTGCTAGTATGTCTTGTCTCATATTTTTTTTAAGCCAAGGTGAAATTCGTACAGCATAAAGTGAACCGTTTTTAAAAAGTTCACCATTTGGTGGAATTTAATACTTTTGCATTGTTGTGCAGGCATTAGCTGTGTTCTAATTCCCAAGCATGTTTTTCTGGGGGTTGTCTACCACAGCCTCACTAAGTGGTGAATATGCATTCTCTTCCCACCCCCTCCAACCGCCAATCTGCTTGATGTTTCCGTGGATTTTTCTGTTATTGTTATGAATATCTCAGATATAAATGATATATTGTATGTACTCTTTTGGTCTGGTTTCTTTTGCTAAGCATGTTCTCCGTACCTTAACCATGTTGTAGCATGTATTATAATTTTATTCCTTTTAATGATTGCATGATATTTCATCATACTGCCATACCAAAGGAACCCTGGTGGCATAGTGGTTAAGAACTCAGCTGCTACACCAAAAGATCTATGATTTGAATCTACTAGTTACTCCACAGGAGAAAGATAGGGTAATCAGCTTCTGTAAAGACTTGCAGCCCATGGGATAGTTTTGTCTATCCTGTTGGATAAGTTACAATTAATTCAATGACATTGGTTTGGATTTGTCTTGAGATGGACACTTGGGTTATTCCTACCATTTGGCTGTTGTGAACAGTGCTGTTATGAATATTTATGTGTAATCATTTGTTTATCGGTTTTCAATTCTTTTGGGTATATACCCAAGAATGAGATTGCTGGATCATATGTTAATCTTATGTTTAACTTTTTGAGAACTGGCCCAATTTTCCCACAGAGGCTGCACCATTTTATGTTGCTATCAGCAAAGTCTGAGGATTCTAATTTTCCATATCTTTTCCAGCACTTATTTTCTTTTTTAAAAATATCACTCTTTCCATCCTAGTAGTTGTTAAGTGTTGTGTTTTTGTGATTTTAATTCCTATCTTTCAAAGATCATACATTTTCTCTTTTTACTTCAAGGCATCTCTCAGAGCTAGTAGATTACAGGCAAATCTTCTTGGAATACATCTCTGCATGAAAATGTCTTTTATTGACCCTTGTTCATTCTTAAAGGAAATAAGTATCTTTTTATACTCATATATAAAACAGATGCTTTTTTGAGATACACATCATTGCTACGCATCTGAGAGCTTGACACGGAATAAAGATGACAGAAGAATTGATGCCTTTGAGCTGTGATGTTGAAGAAGAGTACTGAACATCACATGCACTGCGAAAAGAACAAACTGACATCTTGGAGAGGGTGCAGGCTTATTTGCCTCATATACTTCAGGCATGTTGCTAAGAGGGGCTATTTCTTGGAGAGGGACATGATGCTTGGAAAGGCAGAGGGTTGGCGAAAGAGAGGAAGACCCTCAACCAGGTGGATTGATGTGGTGACTGCCACAATAGGCTCTTGTGTGTCAGGAAGTATGAAGATGGCAAAGGATAGGACAGGGTTCAGATCTGTTGTTTATAGGGTCACTATGGGTTTTACTTGACTTGATGGCACATAACAAAAAAAATATAAAACAAGAATGGGCAATCTCCTCCAATGCAATTTACTCCCTCTGAAAACCCACTGGAGTGTCAGTCAGGTATGAGCTGGTCCACCTTGATGGTAAATAACAACAACAACAACATACAAAACAAGAATGAGCTCTGGTAGTATAGTGTATTATGTATTGGTATGTTAACCAAAGGGGTAGTTCAAATCCACTGCTCCACAGGAGAAAGTATAATCTTCAGTAAATATTTATAGCCTTGGAAACCCATTGAGTAATTGAAATTGACTGGCTGGTAGTGGAACTGTTTGTGAAACGATGATGTGAAAGGAAGACTGAAGACTAAAAATATTTTGGCGTCAGTGAATTCAGTGTAAGCACTAGGTTCTTGTTCTGAGATTCTAGATGAGATGGTCAACAGTCCAGTTTCTGTGTGAAGCTGGTTCATCAACTGCATTTTTTTTTCTGAGTACAGTGTACTTTATTGATGGTACACGACAAGATGGGCTCGCCAAACCCCTCCCCTTTCTCAGGGGGATTTGATGGAAACTTGTGTCAAGGATGTGAGATTCTCAGTGTGTGGGAGGATCAAGTTGGGGCCAGGACTCCCCAGCAGCTGAGGGTCTCTCTCTTCTAGTGCTATTGCTGGGGCTGGTGGTCCAAGGGGATCTTATTCTTTGGAGGCCATGTGAACCATCA
>NW_006399824.1:11737845-11739357 GCF_000299155.1 Elephantulus edwardii | reverse complement strand
AATGCCACAGTGCTTGTCAAAGCCAGTTCTGATTAATCTTCTTTGTCAGTGTGTCCTTTGCCATTCCCTATCACTCCTCCCTGAGAGAGACTTCACCCTGTGAACTTAGATATTCTAACTCCAGAGCTTGCACATTTTTTTAGCTAATTTTTTAAATTTAATTGTGATTTTTTTAACAAGAGTTTACAGAAAAGTTAGATTTTCATTCATTCTTTGTTGCACATTTGCCCCTCCCTTCCTTCCCCATTTCCCCATTCATTTTCTTCTTTATTAAAATATTTATTCCTTGTAGCACAATTTCTTTCATCCCCCTTCAGCACACTTTGCAATGCACCTCTTATTCTGGACTGTTGTTTTACATTGTTGTTGTTATGTGCTGTTGAGTTGCCTGCTACTCATAGTGACCATTTATAAAGACTACTTATATGTTCCTTTTAAACAGTTCTTTCCTTCATCTTTCCAATGCAGTGTTCATTCTCTCCTCTTTTTCTAGTTTTCTCTTAACCCTGATGTCAGTCCTGCTTTGTAACAGTGGTGCTACGCAGTATTTGTCCTTTTGTGACCGAGATATTTCACTCAGTATAATGTCCTCCAGGGTTACCTATGTTTTGTAACATTTTACGAGGTCATTATTTTTCAGTACTGTGTAGTATTCCATTCTAGGAATATACCATTGTTTTTCTATCCATTTATTTTGTTGATAGACATTTGGGTTGCTATATTGGTTTGCTATTGTGAGTAACATAGCAATAAATATTATAGGTGTGCATATATCAGTTTGGATGGCATGTCTGCTTTCTTTAGGGTATATTCCCAGTAGTGCAATTGCTAGGTCAAAGGGTATTTCTATTTCCAACTTTTTGGGAAAGTGCCAGACTGCCTTCCATAGTGATTACACCATTTTACATTTCCACCAGCAGTGAATAAGGGTTTCACTCTCTCTCCAACCTTGCCAGCATTTGTTGTTTGCAGCTCTGTTGAACTTTCTATTGTTGCTGGGGTGAGAAGATATCATCTCTCATAGCTGTTTTAAGAGCTCACATTCTTAAACCTAAACTTATTTGAAGTAAAATAATCAGAGGATGAAGGTTTTATGGTGTTGTATTATGCTGTATAAAGTGCTCCTAAAGGTACAATCCAAAATTTCTGTTTGGTGTAAATGGTTAATGCACTTTATTGCTAATTAAAAGGTTGGAGGTTCAGATCTATGCGAGGTAACTCAGAAGAAAGGGTGGATGATCTAGTTCTGTAAAATCAACCACTGATTTTAGAAAACTCCTATAGCACATGCACAGGTTTGCCCTGGAGCATATGGGATTATGATGAGTTGGAGTTGACCATGCAAATTTTTTTTAGTGACAAAAACACAGATGTAAATAGAAAATTAAAATAAAAATTATGTTTCAGGAACTAAAAGTTTGGAAAAAATGAAGATGAATGTCACCTTGTAACAAAAATGAAATAGCAGTCTTCCAAACTTTTCTTTTTAAAAATTTTATTTTATTAATTTTA
>NW_006399824.1:11730200-11733564 GCF_000299155.1 Elephantulus edwardii | reverse complement strand
GTTAGAGTTAAAAGCAGCCCTGGTGACCAGGCGCCCAATACGGCCAAATCCGTTTACTCCGACCTTCACCATCGTGTCTCAGGGATGCGGCTGAGGCTGCACAAGAAGAGAGGGCAATCTGGATCGACGAGGAGCAGAGAGCGCAGGAGAAGGTGGCTGTCTCTTTTCATCTGCATTTTTTTTTTAAGATAGGCATTTTCTGAAAGGTCATACCAACAATTTCAGCTGCTTGGTCTCTTTGAAGTGACTCTCAAATTGTTTTAGGGGCCATACTCAAGAGAATAGTTTTTACACCCATTTTGGAAACTGATGCTCATGCAAAGAATACATTTGGACTTACTTCTAACTCTAAGTCGAAAGGAGCTGTCCTTGAGTGGTTCATCTTACTCAGAGAGACTGAACACAGCATCTCTTGAACTTTGGACATCAGTGTGACATATTCAACAGGGATGTCAGGCAGGTAAATAGCCAAGGCCTGCACAGTGTAGGAGTTTCTCATTGCCATCTGAGTGATCTGAATCTCTATGAAGTTTCTTCTCTTTTCTCACATACAGTTCCTCTTGGCAATATGTCAAAGCCAAGGCCAATCATTTGCATACATAGTACCACTTTAAAAAAAATCTAATGACTTATTAATTATCTAGATTTTGTGACTATAGAAAGTTTCTCATCCTCTGTAAAAGCTAAGAAATAAGGAATTAGATTAAAATCCTTTAAAATTTGGAAATAAGTCTCTCTGCTCCTTGCCTAATCAGATTGCCCTCTCTTCTCGTGCAGCCTTAGCTGCCTCCCTGAGACATGATGGTGAAGGTCGAAGTAAACGGATTTGGCCTTATTGGGTGCCTGGTCACCAGGGCTGCTTTTAACTCTAACAAAGTGGATGTTGTTGCCATCAATGATCCCTTTATTAACCTCAACTATATGGCCTATATGTTCCAATATGTTTCCAACCATGGCAAGTTCAACAGCACTGTCAAGGCTGAGAATGGGAAGCTGGTCATCAATGGGAAAGCCATTACTATCTTCCAGGAGCGAGATCTTGCCAAATCAAGTGGGATGATGCTGGTGCTGAGTATGTTGTGGAGTCCAATGATGTCTTCACAACCTTGGAGAAGGCTGGAGCTCACTTGAAGGGTAGTGCCCAATGGGTAATCATCTCTGCTCCTTCTGCAGATGCCCCCATATTTGTGATGGGCATGATAACTCTCTCAAGATTGTCAGCAAAGCCTCCTGCACCACCAACTGCTTGGCTCCCCTGTCCAAGGTCATCCATGACAACTTCAGCATTGTAGAGGGACTCATGGCCATAGTCCATACCATCACACTGCCTTCCAGAAGTCTCTGGATGGCCCTTTGGGAAAACTATGGCATTATGGCCATGGAGCTGCCCAGAACATCATCCCTGCATCTACTGGCTCTGCCAAGGCTGTGGGCAAGGTCATCCATGAAGTGAATGGGAAACTTACTGGCATGGCTTTCCTTGTTCCCACCTCCAATGTGTCAGTTGTGGACCTGACCTACCATCTGGAGAAAGCTGCCAAATATGATGACATCAAGAAAGTAGTAAAGCAGGGGGAACTTTCCAGAACGCTTGGTGAGAGGCTGGGGAGAGGCTGCTGCCTGGACTGCGCACAGTGACGCGCTCCTTCCTGCTCACCCACACCAGCCTCGGCCAGCTCAACGGCAATAGAAGGAAACCACTGACTATGATGTTTTGGGAGTCAAACCCAATGCCACCCAGGAAGAGCTGAAAAAAGCTTATAGGAAACTGACCTTGAAGTACCACCCTCATAAGAATCCAAATGAAGGCGAGAAGTTCAAGCCGATTTCCTAAGCTTATGAAGTACTTTCTGATGCAAAGAAAAGAGAATTATATGATAAAGGAAGAGAACAGGCCGTCAAGGAGGGTGGAGCAGGTGGTGGTTTTGGCTCATCCACGGACATCTTTGATATGTTTTTTGGAGGTGGCGGGAGAATGCAGAGAGAAAGGAGAGGAAAAAAGAAAAAATGTTGTCCATCAACTCTCAGTAACATTAGAAGATTTATATAATGGAGCAACAAGAAAACTGGCTCTGCAGAAGACTGTGATCTGTGAAAATGTGAAGGCCGAGGAGGTAAGAAAGGAGAAGTAGAATGCTGTCCTAATTGCCGAAGTACTGGAATGCAGATAAGAATTCATCAGACTGGACCTGGAATGGTTCAACAAATTCAGTCTGTGTGCATAGAGGGCCAGGGCCATGGAGAACGGATAAGCCCTAAAGACAGATGTAAAAGCTGCAATGGAAGGGAGCTCTGGTGGCCTAATGGCAAGATGCTGCACTGCAATTCCAGAGGTACGTGGTTCAAATTCACCAGATGCTCTGCTGGAGAAGGAGGAACAATCTCCTATACCAGTCAGATCTGATTTGATGGTACACACAAAAAAGAGTGAAATAAAATAAATTTAAAAAAAAACCCAGCATGATCCTTTTGATCTAAAACAATGATAATATCTCCAGGCTCCAGTCCTGGCTCTTGGTCTCCTTCACCATGGAATGTTATCTTCTGACCATTTTTCATGCCTTTGTTAATGTGAATTTCTAGGATCTTCTTCTCTCAAACTATCTTTTTTCCATTGCAGCTTTTTTTTTAAAAAAAAAATTAAATTTTTATTGTATTATTTTACGTGTACCGTCAAATCAGATCTGACTGGTACAGGAGGAGATTGCCCCCTCCTTCTCCAGCAGAGCATCTGGTGGATTTGAACCATGCACCTCTGAGACTGTAGTTGCAGCTTCTTGCCACCAGGCCACCAGAGCTCACCAGATCATGCTATTTTTACAAGTCGAGAAGACCTTTTTATGTGTATGGACATACAGCTGGTTGAAGCATTGTGTGGCTTCCAAAAGCCAATATCCACTCTTGATAACCGAACCATAGTCATCACCTCTCATCCAGGTCAGGTCAGACTGTCAAGCATGAGGATATTAAATGTGTGTTACATGAAGGCATGACAATTTACTGTAGACCATATGAAAAATGACGCCTAATCATTGAATTTAAGGTTAACTTTCCCAAGAATGGCTTTCTCTCTCCTGAAAAGCTCTCTCTGCTGGAAAAAAACTCCTACCTGAGAGGAAAGAGGTAGAGGAGACTGATGAAATGGATCAAGTAGAACTGGTGGACTTTGATTCAAACCAGGATAGATGCCGTCATTACAATGGAGAAGCATATGAGGACGATGACCATCACCCCAGAGGTGGTGTTCGGTGTCAGACCTCTTAATGAGGGCCACTGAGTCCCCTGCATTTAATATGCAGTAAGTGCATATGTGAAGGACTATAATAATAATATGCTCACTACTTGGCTATTGTTTTTGTTTTAA
>NW_006399824.1:11729298-11729855 GCF_000299155.1 Elephantulus edwardii | reverse complement strand
AGAGAGAGAGAGAGAGAGAGAGAGAGACTCTCAGCTGCTGAGGAGTCCTTGACCCAGTTCGATCCTCCTACACACTGAGAATCTCACATCCTTGACGCAGTTTCCATCCAGCCCTCCTGAGAATGAGGAGGGGCTTGGAGAGCCTATCTTGTCATGTACCATCAATAAGGTACACTGTACTCAGCTCCCCACCCCAAATATTTGGAAATAAGATAAAAAGTGTGTAATAAACTCATTAAATATCATGTGAAGGTATAGTTTAATGGGCACACCCAAGGAATATTTAATTATCCAGGTAAGGAAATACTATTTCTTCAAAACTGTGACACTGATGAGTCAAATGCGAGAATTGTGGGCAGTGTTTGGTGAAGCCCCCTGATTAAAACAAGCTTGGAAGCAGGAGTGGCATCCACTTCCACAAAAGCTTGCCTCTGGAAACCCTATGAACCTGGAGAAAGGATGAAAGTTATACAGGTGGCCAGGACTTTTGTTCATAGGATCGTTATGAGTTGCCTGAGACTCGACAGCACTTAACAACAACAACAACAACAACAACA
>NW_006399824.1:11726350-11728343 GCF_000299155.1 Elephantulus edwardii | reverse complement strand
AACAACAACAACAACAACATTCATTATTAATTTTTTTAAATTTTTTTGTTAATATACACAGCAAAACATAATCTAACCCAACAGTTTCTAGATGTACAATTCTGTGATATTGATAGCATTTTTTTTTTAACGGTACCCTTATTCACAGTTTCCCTTTCTGGCCTGTGTTTTCCTCATGAACATGGACTCACTGTCTCCTAAGAGTCCTGTCTAATCTTTTGAGTTGTTACTGTCACTTTGATTCCATAAAAATATCTCTTTAAAAAGTATAGTATTTAAGGTAGTTGGGTGTTTTTTTTTTTTTAACTAGTTGACTATTATTTGGTTTTAACACAAATCATTAATTTCTTCCAACTGCTAGTTGGAAGGTTTATGGTTTGAATCTACACACAGGTATTTCAGGTTACAGTGTTGCAGATCTGCTTTCAAAACCCCTAGAATGCAGTTTGACACTGCATTCAGATGATCATCATGAGTTAGAATTATGTCGATGGCAGCCAAGATCAAGAATATGTTTAAGTTTCTAAATTTAGTGAAATTTAATATCGTACAATTTTCAGATAATATTTAATGTGTAGAAAATAAGCTCAAAGGCTATGCTTTATTGCTTTGTAGGTAGTTACCTAATTTTAGTTATAGCTTAGTTATGTCATTGTTCCAAACATCTACAAAATTGAAATCCTCAAAAATACTCTTTGAACCAGTTATTATCTTATTGGTTCCTTCATTACCTTGTAAGTTGATTGAAGTCTTTGACATATGCTATTTTATATTTTTAAGAGACTCATGTTTTTAACTTTTTAAAAATGATGATTATTTTTTTGTGCATGCACTGTTAGATTGGATCTGACTGGTAAAGGAGGAGATTGTCCTTCCTTCTCCAGCAAAGCATCTGGTGGATTCAAACCTCTTAACACTGGGATTGCAGTGCAGCTTCTTGCCACTAGGACACCAGAGCACGCCTCATGTTTTTAACTTTTAAAAAATTGTTCTTGACAAGGGTTTCAGATGACTCTAGTAGAAACCCAAGGGACGATAGAATTGGATAAAACTAGCATCAGTAGATGAATTATGTCATATGAGGACTGCTTGCATTTGCTTTTCTAAACCAGATGCTCATAGGTTCCTTTTCTGGCTGCCACTGATGACTGTAGATTCATCTGATTTCACTTTTATGGCTTCAAGATATTTTGAAGCCCCGCCTTTCATTACTAGTGTTAGTTCTAGCAGTTAATTCCGGTCTCAACATCCAATAGCTGCGGGACTCCTTCTGGCTTCTCTGTTCTTCCCAGATCTTCAGCTTCTTCCTGAGTAATTTCATTTGCAATTTCTTTTACTCTTCCTTTATTGCGCATGAGACTTCTGTACTTAGAATTTCTAGGGGCTGAATTTTTCAAATCATCTAGACTCTCTTTTGAAACTCCTTTTTCCTGCTCTCTGTAAGGCACAACATCTACATGGAGAAGAAACTGTGGGGCAGAATTTTCACAAGAGCAATCTTGTTAGGTTGATAGGTAGAGCTGATGTCAGGCTGAGTTGAATCTTTTCTTCTCTTTGAGGGAGAGTGAGCCTATGTGCTCAATTATTCAAGGTTTCACTTGAAATCTACTTCTGTCATCAGTTTCTCAGGCAGTTCAATCTCTTGCTCACTTCACCAGCAATTTGGGCTGTTCTGCTTATTCCTCCTACATGTATCCGTTCCTATAGTTCAAACCAGAATCTTCTGTGAGGTAGATTCATTCTGATGCCACTTCCACTTCTCTCACTCCTCAGATATTGTTGCTTTTTTTTTTTCTTCTTCAGAGTTTATCTTTATTTCACCTTTTCCATGTTCCTTAGATGGGAGGGGAACTTGACAATAAGAAAATCCTTTCTATTATAAATTGAAGAAAGAGAATTTTAATTTCCCCCCTACTAGTTTATTTACAAATTTTCTACTAGTTTATTTACAAAATTCGAATACATTGTTTTCAAGAACAAATTCTTTCAATTT
>NW_006399824.1:11721370-11724935 GCF_000299155.1 Elephantulus edwardii | reverse complement strand
TATAAATTTATGGTTTTGGGTTTTACTCCCAGGTCTCTGATCCACCTTGAGTTGACTTTTGTGTATGCTATGAGATGTGGATCCTGTATCAGCTTTCTGAAGGTAGAAGTCCAGTTTTGCCAGCACCATTTGTTGAAGAGGTTATCATTTCCCCATTTGATAACTTTGATTTCCTTGTCTAATATCAGTTGACAATAGCTGGGTCTATTTCTGGGTTCTCAATTCTGTTCCATTGGCCTTTGTGCCTGTCATTGTACCAGTACTATGCTGTTTTGGTTATTACTCCTGTTTAATAGGTTTTGAGGTCAGGGAGTACTATGTCTCTAATCTCATTTTTCTTTCTCAGAAGTGTTTTGCTTATTTGGGTCTTTTGCCTCTCCAAATAAATTTGATAATTTGCCTTTCAATCTCCTTGAGAAATGAATTTGGTATCTGGATTGGGATTGCATTGAATGTGTAGATTCGCTTTTGGTGGGATTTTCATTTTCGCAATATTGAGTCTTCCTATGCATGAACAGGGCACATTTCCCCATTTCTTTAGATCTTTTGTTGTGTTTTGCAGACATGTTCTGTAGTTTTCTTCGTATTGGTCTTTTTTTATGTCTAATTAGGTTTATTCCCAAGTATCTCAATTTGTGGTTGGCTATTGCAAATGGTATTGCTTTCTTATTTGCTTCTCAGAGTTATCTTTGTTACTGTAGAGGAATCCTGTTGATTTTTAGACATTGATCTTATATCCTGCCACTCTACTAAAATGGCCTGTTAACTCTAACAGTTTTTTGTTGACTCTTTAGGGTTTTGTATCTATACTATCATATTATCTGTATATAGTTAAAGTTTAATTATCTCTTTGCCAATCTGGATGCCTTTTATTTCCTTCTCTTGTCCTATTGTCCTACGAGCTCTTCCAATACAATATTGAAAAGAAGTGGTGGTGGCATCCTTGTCTGGTCTCTGTTTGCAAGGAAAAATGCCTTTCTCCATTGAGAATGATGTTGGCTTTTGGTTTTGCATTTATGCTTTTCACTATGTTGAGGAAATTCCCTTCTATTCCAATTTTGCTGAGTGTCTTTATCAGGAAGCGGTGTTGGATTTTGTCAAATGCCTTTTCTGCATCAATAGCTAAGATCATATGGTTCTTGTTATTTACTTTGATAATATAGTGAAACACTGATATTATTTTCCTTATGTTGAAAACTGCTGTGAATCCCACTTGGTCATGATGATATTTTTTTTAATGCGCTTTTGGCTAGGATTTTCTTAAGGATTTTTGCATCTATATTCATGAGAGATATGATACTGGTCTGTAGTTTTCTTTCTTGGTAATATCTTTGCCTCATTTTGGTATTAGGGTTATGCTTGCTTTATAGAATAACTCTGGAAGTGTTCCATCTTTTTCAATTTTTTGAAATAATTTAAGTAGAATGGATGCTAAATCCTCTCTGAATGTTTAGTAGAATTCAGCTATGAAGCCATCTGGTCAAGGACTTTTCTTATGGGAAAGTCTTTCTATGACCTTATCAATTTCTTTTCTTGTGATGGATTTATTCAAGTGTTCTGTATCTGTCTTTGTCAACCTGGGCAGGGGATGAGTTTCAAGGAATTTGTCCATTTCCTTTAGGTTTTCAAATTTATCAGAATATAGCTTTTATAGTATTCTGATAATATCAATTTAATTTCCTCTGGTTCTGTTGTGATGTCATCTCCGTCATTTCTTAATCAAGTTATTTGTGTCTTCTTCTTCTTTTTTTTTTTTGTTAAATTTGTTGGTGGTTTGTCAATTTTATTGACCATTTTGAAAAACCAGCTCCTGGTCTTATTGATGGTTTTAACTGTTTCTTTCTTTCTTTCTTTTTTCTTCTGTGTTTTATCTCATTGATTTCAGCTCTTGTCCTTATAATTTCTTTTCTTCTAGAGGTTATAGACTTGGATTGTTGATGTTTTTCTATTTTTTGAAGGTGTTGAGTTAGAGCATTGATTCTTCTTCTTTCTTCCTTTTTTATGTGTGTGCCTATTGCTATGGACTGCCCCTTGAGGACTGAGTTAGCTGTGTCCCAGAGGTTTTTGTAAATTGTATTTTCATTATCATTTGTTTCAAGGAACTTTTAAAAATCTCATACTTTATTTCTTTTATAAACAAATCATATTCTAGCAGAGAGTTATTTAGTTTCCACGTGGGTGGTTTTGTAAGCATTACTCTTCTGTGGTTAATTTCTAGTTTTATGATATTGTGGTCTGGGAAAATACTTTGTATTATTTCAATGTTTTTGAATTTGTTGAGGCTTGCTTTGTGTCTTAATAGATAATCAATTCTGGAGAATGTTCCATGTGTACTTGAGAAGAAAGTGAATTGAGTTTTAGCTGGATGCAGTACTCTAAATACATCCACAAGTTTGAGTTGGCTAGTTGTATAGTTTGGATCTTCTGCATCTTTGTTGAGTTTCTTTTGAGTTGACCTATCCTTTGTTGATAGTGATGTGTTGAAATCTCCTACCACTATTGTGGTACTGTCTATTTCTCTCTTCAATTGAATTAACTGTTGTTTTATATATTTTGCAGTTCTATCATTTGGTGCATAGATGTTGATGTCTTCTTAATCAATTGTGCCTTTAATCAGTATGTAATACCCTTCCTTATCTTCGATGGTGGTTTTTGTTCTGAAATCTATTTTATCAGAGTTTAGTATTGCCAGTCCTGCTTTTTTGAGGTTGCTATTTGTTTGGTATATTATTTTTTCCAGCTTTTTATTTTGAGTCTGTCTTTCTCTTCCTTTTTTAGATGTGTCTCTTGAAGGCTACTTATTGATGGACTTTGTTGTTTTTTATCCATTCTGCTACTCTTTTTCTTTTAATTGGTATACGTAGTCCATTCATATTAAGTGTGACTATTGTCAGGCCATCCTTTACTTTTATCATTTTGCCATGTTTATTTTTCTGTTGTTTCTGGTTACTATGGTCCATTCACTTTCCTTTGACATCTCTGTGTGTAGGACTTCACTTAAAATTTCTTGTAGTTTTGGTCTTGTTTTCACAAACTCCTTAAAGTCCTTCTTTTCTGCAAAGAATCTAATGTCCCCTTTGAATTTGATAGAGAACTTTGCTGGATATAGGATTCTTGGCTGGAAATTGTTATCTTTCAACTTTCTGTGTATGGCATCCCATTGCCTTCTAGCTTGCATGGTTTCTGAGAAATCAGAACTTAATCTAATTGTTTCCCCTTTGTAGGTAGCTGTTTTTCTTACGCTGCTTTTAGAATTCTATCCTTATCATTTAATTTGGAGAATTTGACTATGAGATATCTTGGTGTTTTTTTTTGGGGGGGGGTCTAGTCTATTTTGGTGTTCTCTGTGCTTCTTGAATGTGGAAAGTTTTCTTCTAGTACTTCTTTCACAATTTTCTCAGTGATTTCCCTGTCACTCCCATGTTCTGGATTTCCAATCATACATATGTTATTCCATTTGATGTCATCCCATATTATTCTAATTTTTTCCCCATTTTCTTTATTTCTCATCTCTGATTTTCTCTTCGAGTATGTTTCTAGTGAGACTCTTGTCTTCCAGCTCATG
>NW_006399824.1:11715040-11719575 GCF_000299155.1 Elephantulus edwardii | reverse complement strand
AAGCCTGTTGTTTCATTCTGGAAGTGGCTTCTTGCTTCCATCAAGGTGCCTAGGACCTCCCTGTTTCTTGAGTTAAGGCGTCCCATGTGGTCAAGCTAGATAGCAGTTTCCCTCCCAAATAACTGTGGGAACAGTGCACAATAATTTTAATTTATATGCATATATATTTTTTTTAATCTCTTTATCCTCTGTTTTCTTTGAATTCTGAGAGTTCCTGAAAATTAGGGCAGAATAGATGAGGATTAAACATTGAGAGGTGCTATTTTTTCTGAGATAAGCTTAGTTTTTCACCAAACTCGTGTGTCCATTTTTGAATCATTATGGGATGATTTTGGTGTCCTCCATGGCTGTCTGTGGTTAAGATTTTCTTGAGGTCTGTTCTGGTCGAACCTTGATAAGGCTTCAGGAAGTAGTGACTCACCTCCATTTTTTAGATCATCAGGATCTTTATTGGGGGGTTTTCAGGGGGAAGAAAATACTGTATTTTGCCTCTCCAGTAGAACTTTCCATGTATTGTCATGGTTGTAAGCTGTCATGACTGTAAGTTAGATTTTACACAGTGCCTTGAGAGTGGCAAATAAGGGTGAGTGAATATGTGCTTGATGAATAAATGAGTGTATAAAGCCAATAGAAGATTATTTGAACATTTGAATTCTGCTTTGTTAAGGCTCTGGCTTTTCAGTCTTCATTATTTATAATTGTTTCTTGGAGAGGGACGTGACACTTGGAAGGGTGGAGGGTCGGCAAGGAGAGGAAGACCTTCAATAGGTAGATTGATACCATGACTAGTGCAATGAACTCTATTGTGTCAGGAAGTGTGAAGATGGCACAAGACAGGATTGGGTTCAGATCTGCTGTTCACAGGGTCGCTATGAGTCGGACTTGATTCAACAGCACACAACAACAACAGCAACAACAACAACAACAATTTCACATAAAATTGAGTAATTACATGTAAAATACAGAGCTCCATTGTGTTATAATAAAAGATTCATGATAACTTAAAATCTTCCTACTTTTAAGATTCTGCAAAAAACAGCCTTATTTATATTGAGAAAATTTTGGGTAAAACATAGCAAGTCTATTGAGCTCATGTCCTTCTGGCAGTGTAATAAGCATCTGAGCCGGGAGTTGTTGTTATACTAGATGAAAAAAGCCAACTGTGAAGTTTTGTTGTTGGGCACTTAACTGGTGTGATTGTTAGCTGACATTGAGTTGGCCCTGGACTCCTGGTGATCCCTCACACAACAGAACAAAACACTGCCTGGCCCAGTATCATCTCCATAATCAACTGGAAGTTGGGATGCCTACAAAATGCTTTTAGACTGGTGTCAAAGCCCATATCTCCTATATGGGAGTAGAGGATTCTACTATTGAACTGCACCCACATAGTTGATACCAAGTTGATTCTGACTCATGATGAGCCCAAGGTCCCATAGGAGCTTCAGTGGCTGGATTTTCAAAGCCAGATTGCCAAATTTTTCTTTGAGGCCCCTCTGGGTAGACCTCAACATCCTTACATTACATTAGTAGCTTGGTGCATGACTGCACTCCTGACTACAGACTAATTCATGCCTCTAAGTTGTTTGGTTACCTGGTAAAAGAAAGGAATAGAATTTTCCTTACATAGATTGACTGAACATGAAGAGTGAGAGCATCTTTTTTTTTTAGTACAGTCTGATGAAAGATGATTTCAATTTTGAAGGTTCTTTTTCTTCTTGATTTCCCCCCCTCTCAAGCTGTTGTTGATGGGATCTATGTTTTCCTGAGTGGGATAACTTGAAACAGAGATGAATTTATTCTCAAATGAAACATCTAAGGAGAGAGGAAACTCTTGGAATTTATTTTGATGCTTAGCTGTGGAATCAAGAAAGCCAGGGAAGCAGTGGATTGGAAATCACACATTGTGTGTCTTCATTTGGTGTTCTTTCTAACACAGAGGTCATTTTTCTGCTTCGGGGGAAGAAGGAAAAAACAAAACACTTTTAGGCGACAATTGTTTTGTGAAAGATTTAATAACAAAATAAGATTACACATAATAATTGTGTAAGAAAGAGCTCTGGTGGTGTAGCCTGTAGGGAGTTGAGCTGCTAACTTAAAGGTCAAGCCTGGCTGGTGGACGGAATGCCCCATTCTCTGCTGGAGAAAGTGGATAATCTTCTCTATTGTGGTTTACAGCCTTGCTTGTGGGGGAGGAATCAATGGAGGGTCAGCCATGAGTTGGTTCTGTCTTGGAGGCAAGGAGTTTTGAGTTTGATTTAAGCAAGGCAATTTTGAATTTTTAAGAAGAAAACGAGTGAAATTAGGCTGAAATCCTTGATGGACCTTGATTCACCTTGATGGTGTAAATGCACACCGCAGAGTATTCTCTAGTGATGCTTGGATGTACACAGGTGGGGTAAAGAAAAAAAAGGCACGTTGAGGCGTGGTCATACATAGCACTGAAGCTTTTCATTTGTACACTGGTTTGTTTTTTTTTAAAAGAGAAGGAGACATGCCACCAAAAGATTGTTCTATCTATGACCCACAGTATGTTACAGAAACTTCACAGGTCACTTTATAAACTCTTTCACAGACAGGAAAGGGGTTTGACTTGTCCAAGGTCACCAATGAATTAATGGCACATCCTGGAACAGATTCTAGCCTCCTTGTCAATAAACCCACATTCTGGTGGTGTGATCACTCCCATGGCCCCTGTTAACCTAATGTGGGTCAAGATAGAAATGGAGGAGAATCCAAATGCTCCAGCCGAGGAGAGAGAAAACTGCAGAGCCATTTACAATCCCATGACCTTGCTTTGCAATTGTGGAGAGCATTCATTGCTCATTATGTTTAAAATATGCTGCTCTCTAATGGATAGCTTTACAGCAGGCTCTGATTTGTAAATTTTTAAGTCATTCCTTGGGAAAGAATTGAAAGCTCCCAAGGACATTATAGGTATCTCCAGGCAGGCTTTTGCTGTAATTAACATTTTCAGGCTCTATTTTGCAGTCAGATCCACTTGAAACAAAGATCCTTTAATTTTTACTACTCCATTATTTTGATAGTTGAAAACTTACATGTTTAATTTTACTCACATTCGACTTTGTGAACATATATCTAATTAGTAAACATTAGAATCTGTTTGATTTGAAAAATTCTTTTCATGCTTTTTACATATCTCCTAAAAATTTGCAAATTTATTACCTGCACATTTTTCTCTTATTTTCCTTTGCTAGTTGAGTAAAATATCTTTAACCTTTCTTTCATTCCCTTATCTCTTAAACTTTGCTGTTTGATTAAAAATGGATTTTTTTTTTTTGTGGTGAAAAGATACAACTAGTTTCCATTTCACATGTATATGTAAAAGTTAAAGTGTAAATATTAATTACATCTATTATGTTGTACTACCATCACCATTATCCATTACCCCAAATTTTTTATTTCTCCAAATAGGAAATTACTATTCCTTAAGTAATAAATCCTCATTCTTTCCTCAACTCAATGCCTGGTAACCACTAATAAACTTTTGTCTCTTTGCCTTTATTTGTTCTAGATGTTGCATATAAATAGGTTCATGTAATAAATGACTTATTTTTTGTTTTTCGTGTCTGACTTCTTTGCTTTTGTGTAGTGCTTTTGAGGTTTATCTGTATATCAATATTTATGTATTTATGCATGTATTAATATTTAATTCTTTATGTGACTGAATAGCATTCCCATTGCAAGAAAAGAATGTATTTTGCTAATAAATTAATTGCTTATAAATTAATATGCTAATGGGCATCTGAATAATTTCCACCTTTTGGCTATTTGTGGCTAATGCTAAATGAACATTCTATTTGAGTTTCTGTTTGCAATTATTTGGGGCATATTACTATTTAGGGAATTCTGGTGATCTAGTGGTCAAGGCATTACACTGCCAACCCATTGGCAGCCAGTTCAAATCCACTAGCTTCAATATCCTCAGGAGAAATATGGACAAACTGTTGCCCTGAGATTTACAACCTCTGAAAACCTGCTGGAGGGGCCGCTTTGAGTTAGTTCTGACTTGATGGTACATAACAATAACTGTACTATTTGATTTTGAATGGGCAAAAATCTTTCATTTAAGTGTAATTTTGTCACCACATGGAGTTTTAATGTACCTGGAATGTCAAGTAGGACAATGCCTCTGTTAGAACTATAGTAGCTCTAAGTAGAACTTGTAGTAGAACTACTTGTAGTGGAACTTGTAGTTCTAAAACTACTACTATAGTTCTGTTATGATCAGTGTTAACTATCCTTCACCTCCACAGCTGCATTTAATTTATAGACACATTGAAGTCCACCTCACTCTGGGAAAGGCATCTTCCCTGTCTATGAAGGTTGCTTAACACTTGGAAGAAGACAGACACCTTATTCTTAGATAAAATTTAATACCATTAGTGTTAGTTTTATTAAAATCACTTATACCATTATACCATGTGCACATCAGGGACCACTTACCCAAACACTGATAAGGGCCTGGAAGGGAATGTGATAGTGTGCATTTGACTTAGTGGAAGACAGACACA
>NW_006399824.1:11709092-11714940 GCF_000299155.1 Elephantulus edwardii | reverse complement strand
TCAAATTGGATCTGACTGGTAGAGGAGGAGACCGCCCCTCCTTCTCCAGCAGAGCATCTGATGGTTTTGAACCGCATACATCTGGGATTGCAGCGGAGCTTTTTGCCACTAGGCCACCAGAGCTCCCTCATGTCTAAATTCTTACTCTACTACTTACTAAGTGAGCCGTTTTAGGCAAATGAGTAAATTCTTTTTATTGTGATTTTTATTGTCACTTGGGTGGAAGTTACAGAACAAATTAATTTTTCTTTCAATAATTGATATACATTTTCTTTTATAACATTACTTGCAATCCCCTCAATATAATAGGACTTTTCGCACTTCCTCTCTTTGTTCCCCATTTCCATGTGTCGATTTTTTTGGTCCTTTCTTGACTTTTGAGCTTTGTGTTCAGGGCAAATGCTGCTTTTTTGGATCTTAGATGGTTGTTCTGAGTCCTTATGGATGTTATGATTCACTTTAATAATAATTTATTATTTTGATGAAAGGTTGTCTTCGGGGTATGCTCATTTCCAGGTTTGACGTGAGTCTAAGGACCATCGTTTCAGGGCTCCCACCAGTTTCTATCAGAAGGCTAAGTCTAGTTTTTTATTATTTTGCATTTCAGTCTACATTTTCCTTCCAAACTGTCTGGGACTTTGTCTTCTAATCCTATCCGGGTGGCCAGTAGTGGTAGGTGGGCACCATCTATTTCTTCTAGTCTCTGAATAATGAAGAGTGTGTTTTAAGTGGCTCATTATCCCTTTGAAATAATTGTCCCCTTGAGTATTTTATTTTCTTTCCTCTTCTTTGAGGCCTACGGCTGCTTCTAAGATGGTCACTTGTAAGCTTCAAAGACTCCACTCTTGACTAAATTCTCACTTTTCTCATAGGCAATATGGGATAAGTTGCTAACAGGACTTCCTGAGTACTTGCAATAGTGCTCAGTGTATCACAAGCACTCAACAAATGTTCTGATGAGGATTAAATGGATTAAAATATGCCAAGCATCTCAAACAGTACCTGATGCAGTTAGTATTATTCCCAGCAAAGTTCTAAAAAAAGTCTTAAAGAAACAGAGTGTAGACGAAACAACATATTTCTTTGGGCCAAATTCAGTTCAAGGGCTGCCATTTGGCATGCCTGATCTGAAACTAGAGAACTTTGTCAAGTCTTCTGGTCATAACTGGCTTCTAAATGTGCTTTCTCTGCCTTTACTTGTACCCTGAATTCTGATGCCATCCCCATTTTTCACCTCTCATCTTCAAATGAATACGTCTTCTGGCTCTAGATTGGTCTTTGCTTCTAGCGTCTTTATTGTGGATAACTTTCACCTTTTTTCTCCATGCTTTGGCATCACATTCCAGGCCATGTTCTGACCTTGTTTCCAGATTCCTCAGACAAGGACACTTGGCTTTGCTCATATTATTCAATGAAACCATCTCCTGCTTAATTCCTAGGTTTGGTCTGACCACAAGTTGGTCCTAACAGATCTTTTTTTATTTCCATGGGCCCAGCTGATTTAAATGGCTGTGGTCATTCTCCCAGATACCTAGGGGTAATTAGAGTGTTTTCAATGTGAGTATGGATGCATCTTAAATCATCAAAGAGAAAAATGGAAATCTTTAAGGGAAAAGCCAGGATTTTGGGAAGCCATTCCACTGCTTCTACTTGCACTTTATAGGCATTTTTTATTTCTTTAACTAGTTTATTTCTTGGAAGAAGCTGGGATGCTCTTTTAGTGTGAGGAACGTGAGACTTTATCTCATGCACTTGGGATATGTTATCAGGAGAAACTTTTTTGTGTGTGTTTGTTGTTTTTTTTATTGCTGTTAACAAGTGATCCTTACTGAAATACTTTTCTCTGTAGTTCTTATCTGGGTGGGCATTCCACAGCACTACTGTTGATATCATCTATGATGTCATGAAGGTGGCGGCCATCAACTTGCAGCCCACTGAATGGACAGATCCCAGGATCTCTTTAATAGTTCTAGAGAGTTCTCTGGCTAAATATCGGTGTTGGACATGCCAGACAATGCTATCAATCTCACCAAAAGTAACATTTCTGTTGTGCATGATAGTTCCTTGCTTCTTTCTGTCTTTAAGTTGTTCCTTCAGGGCTTTAATGATCAGGGCAGAGGCAGAAGGCACTTCATCAGTCTGGACCCATCTGTTCTGAATGTTCAGTTTCAGAATAGTCCTCAGTTCCTTCCAGTCATCGGTAGCTTTGGCAATATCATCACTGACATTTTCTTGGAGAGAGACCCAAAGGTCTGATCTTGGGGGCCAGAGTGGACAAAGAACCAGCTTCCTTACTGGTACACTTTAGGTTCACGACTTTGACCTTGTACTTGGGCATCACAGCAGAGGTAGCTGGTGTTGGATGAACCCAGATGAGGGATGACCGAAGAAAGTTGCACCAAGGCTTCCTCCAAGCTGAAAGCCGACAATGAGAAACCAGTTTTGAAGGAAGGACATCACACTTGGTTAGAGAAAAAGAGGAAGACCGTCAGTGAGATGGATTCACATAGTAGCTGCAAAAGTGGACTCGAACAGCAGTGACTATGGGGATGCCACAGGACGAGGAAATGTTTTCTTGAAACAAGATAACTGTGAATTGAAATGGATTCAACAGTACCTAACATCAACAACAATACATCTTAAAATACTATTATTATTGCTTTTATATGGTTAATCATTGAGCTACTGTGAATCACTGGTCATAGTCGATTGACCTGAGGTTTTTTTGGCATGTATGATGTATTCATTCACACATTTTGATTTTAAAAAGAAAAAAAAGCTGTCCAATGCATGGTGATCCCTCATCTGTCAGACAAGAACTTCCTTATATAGTTCTTATATAGACTATAGCTGTAAGACAGTCTTAAGACAGTAAATCTGCAGGCCCTTTTTCTCAAGGGCTTCTGGGTACATTTGAACTGTCAACCTTTCAGTTAGTAGCTGAACAAGAGCTAAGAATACAAAGATGATGAGATATGATTCTTTCTTCCTGAGAGTTAGGAATCTAGTGTTAAACCAGTAACATCTCAGCTTAAGTTCAAGGAAATGTTGGGGCTTACTAAATGAATAGCTATTATATTTTCAACACTGTCAGTTGCAAAGGAAGGAAAATCACTCAAATTATAGCACTGGATTTTAGAGTTAGAATAGCACCATTGACATCTTTAGGATTCTGTTTCTCCTTATTTTTCAACCCTGTTTGCATTTTGTTGGCTTCATTCTCAGGCATTTACTCTCCAAGTGGTGACAAAATGGGCCCCAGAGACTACTGCCAAACATGGTCCTCAAAGTATAGGATTTAGTCTCCTAGTCTCCATATTTCCCTCTAGTCACATGGCAGGACTCTGAATGATCCTATTTTACATGTGTCCTTACTCTCTGGACTAATCTTTGTACTTGGTATTATGACTGGCCAGGCCATTTCTATGGCCCTACAAAAAGACTTGATAGATGTACGCAAATTTGCAGATACCTGTCTCCAGAACTTTCCATTAATGACAAGAAAGATATATTTTAAAACTTGAGATGTAGTATTTATCTTAAGTTTTCTTGTTAAATTGGTGGGGGAGACTCTGGTGATTTTGGTGGAGAGACTGTGGCATTGCTGTGGAGAAACTGTGGTAAGGTATTCCCTGTGGCTTCTTGAATTTGTGCTGGCCACAGTTAAAAATTTTTATGTTCTTGCCAGGTATGAAGGAGAAGCTGAGTTATAACTGCTCTAAGGCAAAACTTCTTACTAGATTAGTTGGATTTAACTACTGAATTGAAACTGGAGCCTGGACTAATTGAGGAATTTTGCCTTGGGACTACTTTGCTAAAATCTGGATTTGCACTGAGTCATTTTCTTTGCCTCCCCCACTCTCCCACTTACTTCCCTAATAAACTCCATTCTCTGTAACACACACACACACACACACACACACACACACACACACACTAGCCTCAAGCTACATCAAATTCACTCAGTTCTATCCTACTGGACTAGTTTAATAGAAAATGGAATTATAATCCTAGGCTTTGTTTAGGTGTCAGTATGAGATTGAAGTTAAGATCTGAGTGGACTTAGCAGCCCCATCTCTGCACGGAGGTCAGCTTCTGGATTGAGTGACTTTCTCTAACCACTGGATACATTCACTTGCTGGGATAACAGGAAAAGTAGGCTAGAAATGACCATGATCTGGGGTGTAATCTGACAGAAGAGCAGTAGGAAATCTCATGAAATCAATGTTTTTACTATCCACTGTAAAAAAAAAAAAGTTATATTTATGACGCCACAAAGCAAAATCCACTATGATTTGTTTCACATTTTATGTAGAGTTTTTTCATACATCCTCATATTTTGTATTCAATCATGTTTGGGACAGTTAGAAAAATGAAAATGGTTTACAAGTTTTATTATGACTATAAAAATGATAAATGATCATTGTAAACAATTCAAGAAATATTGAGAAGTACAGAGAAGAAAAATTGTCCTGATTTCTATCACCCAGGGATAAATACTATTAACATTTTGATGCATGTCCCAGATTATTTCTCTATGCATGTATATTATTAACTGTCTTAAAAAGGCACAAATAAATATTGCATTTTCTCAAATGCCTTTAGGAGACCTTTGAAATACTCATATTTCCTCTTTAACACTATATATTGACTGATTGATAGAAATAAAAAACTTATTCGTCTATCTTTCTTTCTCTCTTCTTTCTTTCTTTTTTCTCCCTACCCTGAAGAAATAGTTGTTGAATTTATTTATCAGCCTTTTAAAAAATTATTCACTAAGTTCTTCTTCCCTCAATATTAAATCCTTTTCCCTCAGGCTTTTGTAATCCTTTTTCTAACTTCTGGGTTAAATTCTTTGTCATATATTATGACAACTTAAACTGAGGCCTATTTTCTAACCTTATTTCTACTCCCAGAAAAAACTCAAGAGTTCATTCTAAATAAACATCTTTCTATTTTGTTAACTCTTCACTCAGAATAAATAAACAATAGAGAGGCTGGTGACCTTTCCACATAGCTGACTGTCACAGATGGTAGTGCCATTTACTTTTGTTTTGGAAGCTAGAGGCAAATAACCATAGCATCTGGGATGAGATCAGTTTAACTTAAGGATGTAAAGAAAAAAAATTGGTGTTTCTGTTACTTAAAGACACAAGCTGGAGATAGGATGATAGAATTTTGCACAAGCAACAATTTTTTTGTTGCAAATGTATTTTATAAGAAACATAAACACAGGCTATACATATGGATTTCATCTGATGGTATGCATAGGAATCAGATAGATTACATCTGTGGAAAGAACTGCTGTAGAAGCTCAATATCAGCTGTGAGAACTAGGCCTGGTGCTGATTGTGGAACAGGTCACCAACTACTCATATGCAAGTTTAAGCTGAAGCTAAGGAAAGTGAAATCAAGCCCACATGAACCAAAATATGACCTTGAGTCTATCCCACCTGAATTTCAGAAACATCTCAGGAACAGGTTTGAGGCCTTTAACACTAATGAGCGAAGACCAGATGAGTTTATGGGAAGAAATCAAGAATACCATACAGGAAGAGTGCAAAAAAGTCATTGCAAGGATGGAGGAGGAAGAAAGACCAAAATGGATGTCAGGAGAGACTCTGAATATTGCACTGGAGTGCCGAGAAACCAAAGCAGAAGGACGAAATCAAGACATTAAGGAGCTGAACAGGAGATTTCAAAAGGTTGTGCAACAAGACAAAGTATTATAATGAAATGTGCAAAGAGCTGGAGTCAGAAAATCAAAGAGGCCGAACTCGCTCAGCATTTCTTAAGCTCAAGGAACTGAAGAGGAAATTCAAGCCTCGAGTTTCAATACTTAAGGATG
>NW_006399824.1:11702359-11703482 GCF_000299155.1 Elephantulus edwardii | reverse complement strand
CTGTTGTGCATAGGGTCGCTATGAGTCGGAAACGACTCGATGGCACATAACAACAACAACAATTGAAAATAATTTACTAATGGAAATGAATTTTGTTAAGTAAAAGAGAACTTATTCTAAAATGTATTACTTATGACATTTTTTTTACCTTTTAAAAGATGCAAAGAATCAAACCTTAATCTAGAATTTTTAAACTTTTCATTGTGTTCTGAGTCAAAATTTACAGAGAAACGGGATTTTTCATTCAGTAATTCACACACATTGTTTGTGACGTTGCTTACAAGCCCCATATTAACCAGCCCTCTTCTCACTTCATCCCTGTGTTTCCCATTTTTATTTGCTCTTCTGTCCTGCCTCCTGAGCGCTATCCACAGGAAAGCAAAGCTGACTCTTTTGATCTTTTATAGTTGATTTTTCTTAGAGGTACATTTCTGCTAAGCATTTTTGGTCACTCTAGAGAGCTCTCTATTGTTTGGCTGAGAATTGACTCATGGGGCAACTTCAGTCCTGGGCTGAAAGTGTGATATAAGGTGTCATCTTCGGGGTTTCAACAGTCACTATTAGACCAGTATGTCCAGATTGCTCGTTTGCGGTTTCGGGGAGTGGTTGTTTGTTTTTTTTTTTTAAATGGCCTGAGTTTTTGTTAATGTTTTTCTTCCATTCTATCAGGGACCCATTATTGTCACCCTTTCAGAGTGGTCAGCAGTGGTGGTAGTACCATTGAATTCTTCTGTTTTACTGAACTTTGCTATTGTTGTGGGGGTGAGATAAGATAGTGGCAAGAAGCTGCGCTGTAATATAGAAGGTGCAAAGTTTGAATCCACCAGCTGCTCGGTGGGAGAAGGATGGGCAATCTCCTTCCATGCAATTAACTGTCTCTGAAAATCTTCCAGAGGTCACCTATGGGTTGATTCCGATTGAACAGTACATAGCAACAACAACAACATCTTTGGAAGAAGTGCAACCAGGGTACTCTTACAGAAAAAGATGGTAAAACTTCATCTCACACACTTTGGAAATTTTTTTTGAGATTTTAATAAAAGTTTATAAAGTATTTGGATTTCCGTTCATTTATTGTTACACATTTTCCTCCCTACTCCCCTCCCCCCAGTTCATTTTTTTT
>NW_006399824.1:11691017-11701409 GCF_000299155.1 Elephantulus edwardii | reverse complement strand
GTGCTTTCATGTTCCCTGTTCATTATTTATTGCATTGCTTGTCTTTTTCTGTTTAGGTATCAGAACTTTCTATTCATTTTAGAGATTGGTCCCTTATGAGATATGTCATTCACATATTTTCCCCCCAATCTTCAGGTTGTGTCTATACTCTATTTGAAAAGTCTTTTGTTACATACAAAGATTTAATTTTCAGAAGATCTCAGTTGTCTATTTTATCTTCTGCTGTCATGTATTTTTTGTTATGTTAGGTAGTCCATTTATGCCATCAATTAGAGTCCCTGTTAAGGCCTCTCAACAAAACAAGAAGATATTTAAAATCAGGATTTAGAAAATTATGGGAGTCAGGGTTGTATCCTTTCCTCATATCTATTCTGAGCAAATTATTTGAGAAACTGGACTAAATGAAGAATGTGGCATCAGGATTGTAGGAAAACTTATCAACAACCTCTGTTATTCAGATGATACTACTTTTCTTTCAGTAAGTGAACAGAACTTGAAGCACTTACTAAAGAAGATGAGCTACAGCCTTCAAAATGAATTACAACTCAACATCAAGAAAACAAAAAACCCAAAAGTCCTCATCACTGGATCAATAGGCAACATAATGAAAGATTAGAGAAAAGATTGAAGTTGTCAGGGATTTCATTTACATGGACCCATAATTAACACCCATGGTAATAGCAGTGCATTATGCTGAGTGAACTAACTCAGTCTCAGAGGGACAAACGCTGCATATGATCTATTTTTTAAAAAAATATTGTAAAAAGAGAAGGATAGCTACTAAAACATGTATAGAGATTCAAGGGGAGAAAGTTTGGGAGCAGAAGGATGAAGATGGATGGGGAAAAAAAATCACAGGGTTGCACAATTTGGTGGGTGGAGGGAGGGGGTAAAGGAAATAGAAAAGATCCAGCAGGGACCTGAAAAGACAGGATAATGGTGGCCTAATCAAGGCCATGGTCCTCTCAATTACTTGTTATGCTTCAGAGAGTTGGACAATGACTAAGGATGACAGAAGAAGAATAGATGCCTTTGAGTTGTGGTGCTGGAGAAGAATTTTGAATATACCATGGACTGTCAAGAAAACAAATAGGTCTGTCTTGGAGAGGGTGAAACCAAGTTTTTCCTTGGAGGCTAGGATTTTGAAGCTCTGTGTCACATATTTAGGTCATATGGCCAGGAGAGACTGGTCCTTGGAGAAGGACCTCATACTTGGAAGGGTGGAGGGACAGCACAGGAAAGGAAGACATTGGATGAAATGGATTGATACAATAACTGGGGCAAGGGGGTTGGTGTGTCGGAATTAGTGTGACTGGCTCAGGACAGGGCAGGGTTCAGAGCTGATGTACATAGGGTCGCAGATGACTCAATGGCACATAACAATAACAACTAGCTGTCTTTGAATTGTCTTTCACAATATTTTGCTCGAGTAAAATATTAACGATATTGTTCGATAATTTCTTCATTCTGTTGGAGTATCTTTCTTAGGAATATGGACAAGTATGCATCTCTTCTAGTCAGTTGGCCAGGTAGCTGTCTTTGAATTTCCTGGCATAAACTGATAAGCATATCTGGGTATGCATATGTTAGTTGAAACATGTCAATTGATATTCCATCAATCCTTGAGACTTATTTTTTGCTAATGCCTTCTGTGTAGCATGAACTTCATCCTTCATTATCACTGGTTTTTGTTCATATTGTATTTCTTGAAATTTTTCAGCATCAACTAATTCTTTTTTTAAAAAAACAAATCCATAATTTTATTTATTTGTTTTTCTCTAAGTTTAAATCCTTAAGAGATACAGTATTACATGGATTCTGTGTCTAATGGCCTTAGCAAGAAGGTTGCTCTGAAACTTGGCTCAAGTCGTGCCACTGTTTCCATGGCCATGAGTGACATTTCTCCAGATTGCTGTGGTTTTGTTAAGTTTGCCACCAGGAGTCACTGTATTATTTTTTGCTTTGTAAACATAAGCACATATCTTGTCTCGGGCATAAACACCTTCAATTTTAAGAAGAGCTGTGTATTCCCTCTAGTTCCAGAGATCTCGTTTATAGCCAGCAAAAGTGGCTTTGCACTAAAGCCTCCCAGTCATCCTTCTGGTTTAGAAGTTCTGCTGCCAGGAGGCCTTCACGGGCTAACGATGGCGGAAAAAGGAAAGCTGAGTTCCACCGCATTGCCTTGTCAACTAATTCTTTCTGGTTTAGTGATTCTGTGTATTCCATTCATCTTCTTTTGATGCTTCCTGGATCATTCAAGATTGTGCCAAAGCATCTTTCAGTATTGCAACTTGAGGCTTGAATTTGTTATTAAATCCTTTCAGCTTGAGAAATGCCAAGCAAGTTCTTCCTTTTTTGTTCTCTGCATCCAGCTCTCTGCACATTTTGTTATAATATTTTGCTTTAGCTTCTCAAGTTGCCCTTTGAAATCTTCTGTTCAGTTATTTTACTTCAGCATCTCTTCTTTTGTTTTGGTTTCTCATTGTTCTAATGCAATTTTTAGAGTCTCTTCTGACATCCATTTTGGCTTTTTCTTTCTCCTCCTTTTGTAATGATCTTTTGTTCTCTTCATGGACAATAGCCTTGATCTTCTTCCACAGTTCTTCTGGTCTTTGATCACTGGTGTTCAATGCTTCAAATCTGATTTTGAGATGGTTCTTAAATTGAGTTGGGATAGACTCAAGGTTGTATTTTGGTTCCTGTGGACTAGTTTTAATTTTCTTCAGCTTCAATTTAAACTTGCACATGTGTAATTGATAGTCTGTTCTACAGTCAGTGCCTGGTCTGATTTTGACTGCAGGTATTGTACTTCTCTAACAGTTTTTACTGCAAATGCAGTCAATCTGGTTTTGGGGCACTATATCAGGTGAGATCTAGGGGTAAAGTCACCATTATCTCATCTGATCTCCTGCTTTATTTCTATTGCCAAGATCATACTTTCCAACTACAATTCCTTCCTCATTGTGTCCAATTTTTTACATTCCAGTCACCAATAGTTATTAATGCATCTTTTCTTCTTTTTTTTTAGAACGCATCTTGACTAAGGCCTCTATTTTTAAAAAATTTTTGTAGTTTTATGTTTTACATATAGATCTTTGATCTATTTTGTGTCATTATTGTTATGTGGTATGATGTTTGGATCTTGCTTTAATTTTCTGCAAAGGAATATCCAATTTTCCAAGCATCATTTGTTAAAGAGACTATTTTAATTTCCATTTAATGCATTTTGGAGCTTTTTGAAAGATCAGCTATTCATAGGTGAATGGATTTACTTCTGGGCTTCTAGTTCTGTCAGATTTGTCTATTGTCCATCACCAGGCTGTTTTGACTACCTTGTCTCTGTAGTATTTTTCCATCTTTAAAATATTTATTTTTCTGTAATGCTTTGCTTATTCTACATAATATAATTGTATGGTAACCTGCATAATGTTAGTTATCTAGTGTTGCTATAACAAAAATAAGACAAATGGATTATTTTAATGAACAAAATACTATTCTCTCATAGTTTAGGAGGTTAGAAGTCCAAATTCAGAGCTGGCTCTCAGGGAAATCTCTAGCTTGTTGACTCTAAAAGAATTTCTTTGTCTCTATGAAATTCTGTTCTTCAGCCATCTTCATGTAGCTTGGCTTTTCTCCTCTCCTATCTTTGGGAAATTCTCAGGGCAAGAACCCTGGGTTCAAAGGACATGCGCTGCTCATGGCTCTTCTATTGATGAGACTAAAGTCCCCCTTTCTCTAGTTGCTTTTCTTCTCATTTAGACCCAGGATGAGGTAGATTGACTCAGTGACTGGAGTAATGGGATTAGGTATGTTGGAGACAATGAGATTGGCTCAGGAAAGGGCAGGGTTTGAGCTATTGTACCTAGGGTTGCTATGGGTCACAGGGGACTTGGCAGCACAGAACAACAACAATAAGAAGATAAAAGGTGCTGCAACCCATCCCAGGAAAATGCCCTTTACATTAGCTAAGGACTGTGACTGGATAAATGTTGTTGTATTTCATCCTAATGCTTTTACAATTGATGGGCCAATTACATCACATATGTGATTAGCCAGGTCACATAATAGGGATAACCACCTTATCATATAACTACCAAATGACATCACCACTTAACTGCCAAATTTTTGAAAATCATGTCCAAGCCAAGTTGACACATATTTTTGGGAGACAAATTTGAATCCATGACAAACGTATATTTCAAATCAGTATAAGTTACTAAAATGTAACGAAAAAGCAAAATAAAGATTGGGGTATGACTTGGATAAGTGGTTTGCAGAAAAGCAGAGTTAAGATAAAGAATGGCATTGAAAAGATACTTGAGGCTGATAAGGGAACAAAGAAGAGAAAAAGGTGAATTTCTCACAGGAGCAATGGAGGCCACAGTGAGAAGGTACCATTTCAAATTGTCCTCAAATAGTAGGATCAGAAATGAGGTGGCAAAGCAATTTTGGGCAGAGGTACAGGACAAGCTGAAGGAAATGATTTTCTAATTTTGTGAGACTGAGCTTCCTGCTCTGTGAAATTATTCTAATAGTATCTATTTTGAATGTTGTACATAGGGTTTTCTCTATGAGGTGGATTGATTCAGTGACTGGGATAATTGGGATGAGAGTGTCAGAGGCAGTGTGATTGGCACAGGACAGAGTGGAGTTTAGGGCTGTTGTACATAGGGTCGCTATGAGTCGCAGGCGACTCGATAGCACATAACAACAACAACAACAACAACAACAACATCTATTTTGAATAGTGGTAGAAGTGCTGGGGGGATTATAAATCTCAGTTAAAAAGAACGAAGATTGTCATTTCACTTAAGTGGTGGTTATTGTTTACTGTCTCATTGATTTTGACTCATAGTGGCCGCATGTGAAAGAGTAGAACTGGCCTATAGAGTTTTCTTGGTTGTGATGATTATTCAGCGGAGCTCTGGTGGCCTAATGGGGAAGGAGTTGTGTTGTGGTTCAAATCCACCAGCTGTTCCATGAGGAAAAGATGCTCAGTCTCCTCCTGTGCAATTTACAGCCTCTGAAAACCCACTGGAGGGTCAGCTATGAGTCAGTTCCAACTCAATGGCTTGTAACAACAACAATTATTGTGCAAACAGATCTTTTCCCTGTGGAGGTGCTTCTGGGTAGGTTTGGGTCTCCAACCTCTTGGTTAAAAGTCAAATACAAAAGCATCTGTGTTACCAGTGTTTCTTCAAGAAGTACTTGTTGTTATGTGCTGTCAAGTCACCTGCGATCCTGAGCGACCCTATGTACAGCAGCTCTGAACCCTGCCCTGTCCTGAGTCAGTTTTACTAATTCTGACACACAAATCACCATTGTCCCAGTTACTGTATCAATCCATCTCACCTGGGGTCTCCCTTTCCTGTGCTGTATTTCCACCCTTCCAAAGCATGATGTTCTTCTACAAGGACCAGATCCTCCTGGCCACATTCCCAAAGTGAGTGAGGCAGAGCTTCAAAATTCTAGCCTCCGAGGAGAAACTTGGTTTCACCCTCTCCATGGCAGACCTATTTGTTCCCTTGACAGTCCATGGTATGTTCAAGACTCTTCTCCAGGACCACAATTCAAAGGCATAGATTCTTCTTTTGTCATCCTTAGTCATTGTCCAACTCTCTGATGCATAGCAAGTAATTGTGAAGACCATGGCCTGGATTAGGTGCACCTTAGTCTCTAGACTGACATCCTTGTTTTTCAGTGCTCTGGAGAGGTTCTTGACAACAGATTTTCCCAGTGAAATTTGTCTGTTTATTTCCTGAATGCTGGTGTTAAAAATGTGTTTGTGGAGCCAAGCAAGCTTTAATTGTTAGCCACCTCAATCTCTTCTCCATCTATCATGTGCTATCAATTGGCCCAGTGGTGAGAATCTTTGTCTTCTTGATGTTGAGCTTCAATCCATATTGAAGACCACAGTCTTCTTCTGAACCAAATGCTTCAGGTCTTCTTCAGTTTCAGCAAACAAGGTTGTGTCATCTGCATAACGTAGGTTGTTGATGAGTCACATTAGGGAAGCCTTTCTAGTCTTCCTCCAATCCTGATGCCACATTCCTCCTCATAAAGCCTGGCTTCCCACGTGATCTGTTTTTCTTATAGATTTAAATTATGGAGATAGGATGTATCACTGATGTAATCCTTTCCTGATTTTGAATCATGCAGAGTTTTCCTGCTCTGTTCTGAGGGCTGCTTCCTGGTCCAAGTAGAGTTTTGCATAAGCACAATCAAGTGTTCTGGGATTCCCATTTTCCTAAGGTTAGCCACAATTTGTTGTGATTCACACAATAAAATGCCTTTGCATAAGTGGCAAGACGCTGCACTGAAATCCTGTAGGTGTGCAGATCTAATCCACCAGATACTTTCTGGAGGAGGGGCAATTTCCTCCTGAGACAGTCAGATCTGATTTGACAGTATAGAACAACAACAGCAGCAGCAACAACAACAACAAGAACAAAATGTATTTGCATAGTCAATGAAACACAGAGACATTCCTCTGGTATTCTTTGTTTTCTGCCAAGATCCATCTGACATTGGCAATAATGTCTCTAAACCCAGCTTGTTTTTTCTGCTAGTTCTCTGTCAATGTGCTGTTCCAGTCATTTCTGGATAACCTTCAGCAGAATTTTGCTAGTGTGTAATAGCAATATTTAATTTTTGGAATATGATAGTTGTTTGAATCATGCGGTGCAAACCCACAAGTTAGGGTTGGCCTGGATTCTAGCGGAGAAATTCTTCTCTCTGAACATTGTTTAAAATTTTTTTTCTCTGAAAATTCTTGAGGACATTTTTGGCTGTATTTCTAACAAGCAAACACAGTCCCCTCTCTCTGTTTTGAGTTTTGTTCTCCAAATGCATTTTATCTGAGAAACTTGTACCAGCCTTCAAGACTTGTACCTCCTATACCGGTTTTCTGCCCTGATTTAAAAAACATCAATCACTTCCTCTGTCTCTGAAGGAGACTTTCTTGTTGTGTACCATCAAATCGGATCTGACAGGCACAGGAGGAGATTGCCCCTCCTTCTCCAGTGAAGCATCTGGTGGATTCGATGAAGGAGACATTTTTTTTGTAATATATATATTGGTTCTGTTGTTCCAGGTGCTTATCAATTTAAAGATCCTCCATGATCAGTGATAGCTGGTATTCATTTATCTGTCTTTGCAATTATGTAACCACAGGGAAAAAGTAAAGATACTCATTACCAAGTATCCTGGGGTGTAATAAGATATCCTATAGCATGATATATGTAGTAGCATAGATTTTGTTCTGGAAAGAGCTTAGCTATCATTTCAGTAATGAAGAAATTGAGGCAGAAATTGTAAGACAACATGTCTAGAACTAAAACTCAGGTCTACTGATTCCCTGGTTAATCCTTTTCTCTGTATCACACTCTTTAAAAAGAAAATGAAGACTTGTATACCAATGTTCATAAGAGTGTTATTTGCCATCTCAAGAACATGGAAACAGCCTGAATGTTCAACCACAATCGGGTGGATTGAGAAAATGTGGTACACTCACATGATGGAATACTACTACACAGCACGCAGGAGCAATGATTTTGTGTAGTTACTACCTAACTTGGGTGACTGGAGAGCATTATGCTAAGTGAACTCAGTCCCATAAAGACAAATACTATATAAAACCATTATTGTAGAACCAGTATGAGGATCCAAGGGGAGGAGGGTGGGAGCAAAGGAGGTGAGGATAGTTGGGGTGGGCTAGAGTGGTTAATCGTAGGGTTGCACAATTTGATGGGTGAAGGAAGGGGTGGGTGAAGCAAATGGGAAAGATGCTATGTGAAAAACAATGTATACCGACTTTGCAAATAAACCAGTGTAAGCGAGAGCGTGAGAGCAAAAGCGAGAGCGTGAGCTCCAACTCATGGCTATTGAGTTGGAATTGACTCAACTGATATCCAGCAGGTTCCAAGGCTTTAAATGACGTAGGAGGAGATTGCTCACCCCCCTCCCCCACCCCACGGAGTTACTGATGGATTTGAACTGTCAGAGAGGTTCACTCTCTGTGGTTAGCAGTGGAACTTCCTGTTGACTAGGTCACTAGGGAACCCCATCAGGAGCAATAAAAACAGCACCACCACCACCACCACCACCACCCCCCACTACCACCTACTCTTTCTGTTGTAGAAGCAGCTATTTATTGCTGGCTTCCAAATGGTGATTTCTTGATGGGGCAAAGCTAAGAATTTTCCAACCCTCCAGAAAGTTTGGCTTTCTGATGACAGACCATGTACACTCTGCTGTTTTTGGAAGTGCAGCAAAGCTGTGACCATGAGCTGGACTTGACACTCAGGACCTGTGTTACAGAGTCTATGTGTTCTCCACTCAATGCCAAGTACTCTTTCCACCTACTCAAGCAAATACGACAGCAAAAAATAGAACCACAAACAGGAACGATGTGAAAAAGGCCTTGAGTGAGAAATGAGAAGGCTGATGACCACCAAAGTAAAACACTCATTTCCTGAAGAGATGACCCAGTTATGCTTTGTGTTCCTTGGCAGGACGCCTTGCCTGCGGTAATGGGAACTTGAGCGTTAAAGGTGTAGATTTGGCATTAAGACTATTTTCCGTTTTGTTGAAAAGACAAAAGTTCATTATCTGGAAAACACAACTATAACTTGTAAGGTGCTATTTCTAACAGAATGCATATATTTAGGCAGGAAAAATCCTTCAGATTTGGATCAGAGCCACAGAAAAGAGTTTTCTGTTGCAGTTCTATTCTTTCTCCCTTAAGATCCTTGGAGGAAGTGCTGAGGAATGGGAACAAAGAATAGATCTTCTTCAACAATAGATGTATTATAAAACACTTCATATATTCTGAAAGTTATAGAAAATAATATAAATATTAATGTAGTCACCTCTCAGCATAAAATGAAACAAGACCCTTGCTAGTATTTTTCTTTCTACCCCTTATTCTTGATTGTTCCTTGGGTAACCCTAAAGATTGTGGTGTCTTTGGGGTTTCATTCTTATGAGCTTCTTTCTAGTTTTCTAATATAAATATGTACAGAGTATTTTTCAGATGTTTTAAATAAAATTTTCTATTCTGTCTTTTTCTGCATTCACACTACGTTGGTTCATGTTTAGTCTGTCACATACGTACTCTAATTTCGTAGCGTATTTACTCATTCTCTTTATGAAGTCAAATGGCTTCAAGGTTTTTTCTTATCACAAATAACTCTACAGTAACAGTCCTTCCTGTGTGCCTCAGTTTCTCTTACTTGCAAAAGAAGAAATCAAAACATCTTTTCTGCATAAAGCTCCAAAGCACGTTCAGTGACAGTTTATAGCCCGTTTCAGTTTGTGCAATGACTTTAACTACATTCTAGCCTCCCACAGATGGAGACCAGACATATCCTCAGGTTTTCTGGGTCCCAAACCAAGGCTTATTACAGAACCTTCTGTTGTGGAAGTTCTTTCTACTCCAAAGGTTTCTCCCATTGTAAAAGGGCCCCATCATTCTCTGCCTTCTGCGATAGCTCAAAACCCACTTATTTTTCCTGCTTATCTTTCAAGTAGGGTTTCAGATTTCACAGCTGAAGTTTTAAAAACCAAATAAATCTTGAAAAACAAAGTCAGTTTTCAATTTTCAACCCTGAAGTTAAAAAAAAAGAAAAGAAAAACATTTCTTGCAATGACCTTGGCATTTGCTGACTGGTCAATGAGGCTTTTTAGTGAGTTTTTAGTGAATTTCTCTGCAGTCACGATTCCCATGGATGTGTTTGAATGTGTTTGACTTTTTCAACTATGCAATTCATTATTACAAGACTTATATAAAGATTTGAAAATTTTAAATGCTGAAAGAAGAAAAAGTTACCCAGAAAGAAGACACAATTATCATTTTGACTTTATTTCATTCCAATTTTTTTCAACACGTTGTTTGGGTAGTTAGGATTGTGATACTGACAGAATTTTGTGCTCTGTATTTTCCACTTGACAATGTAATGGAAACTTTTCCTCTATGGACTTTTAGTGTCCAAAATTTACACAGAAAGGAAGTATGGTCTCAAAGGAAATCCACTCCCAGAAAGCGGAAAGAAGAAAAGTTCTTTACAGGGTTATGGGAAAAAAGACTTTTTAATGGCTTAGTCTATCCCTGAGAAACCACATGAAATGACAAGTACATGTCTGCTTTGTATCCATGTTTGTTTCCATAAAGATATAGTCTAAGTTAAAAAAAGTATATACAATGTTTAAGGGTGTGTGTGTGTGTATGGCCATTTATAAGCACATACATACATTTTTATGTGTGTGTGTGTGTGTGTGTGTGTGTGCGTACATAAATTTGCACACACACGCGCGCACGCACACACACACACACAAACATGCCCCTTTTCTGAGGAAGTCTTAAGACTGATAAAAAGTATTTTATAAATTCTA
>NW_006399824.1:11688239-11689504 GCF_000299155.1 Elephantulus edwardii | reverse complement strand
TCTCGCTCATCTGTTTCAATGCAGTATATATTACTGAACCTTTACAACTGTGGCACCATGCAGTATTTGTCCTTTGTGACTGAGATACTTCACTTAGCATAATGTCCTCCAGGGTCACCCATTTTGAATACTATTGCGTGAGTTCCTTGGGGGAAGGGCTGGGCAGGGAGAAAAGTGCAACAATGAGTGAATGGAAATACAAAATCTCTGTAAATGTTCATTAAAATTAATTAAAAAAAATTAAAAAAAAGGACTGGCAAAAAAGAACACATTCCCAGTATTTTACTGTCTTAAAGAGTCATCTTGATTTTATTTTCACTCCATATTTTGGTATGATCTCATACTTCTCCTTGGAAGAGAATGAAATAATTATTAATGACAGCTTGTAGTCCAAATTCATTGTTGTTGCTAATTATCCATTCCAGGTGTTCTCCATCAGCTTAACAAGACACCATGTAACAATTGACTGTTTCATTTACTGTGAAGTTAATTAAAAGTAATAAAACAGATTTGAGTTTACAATACAGCTAATTACAAGTAATTAAGTCGTGTTAAATTTGCAATATGCAGGAAACAACATACTTTGCAACTAAAATCTTGTTTCCTCAGATTCAATGAATATGTTGGTAATATAGGCAAAGATTAAGCCAGGAAATCTTCCAGGGAGTAGAAAAATCAATGATCTATCATTAACTTTTTTAAAAAGTTACATCATGGAATGTTGTCTAATATTTTAATTCATAAAATATGTAAGGGGAAGAACTTACCCAGGCAATTTACAACATATAGAGGAACCAATTAGCTATGAAGTTATAGATTATGTTTGAAAGTGTTGAAATGCTTCTGAAAGTCATAGTGAGTAGTATTGAAAGATAAAATTTATCTGAATTCACTGTGGCCTCTGGTTTTTGACCCACATTGCAGTTGTACAGGGTGAAGAACAATTCTTGGTTTATTTCAGTTTGGATTCTGTGCTGTCCTCTGGTGGACTGGTCCAGCAGGATGTCTACAGTTCTCCTACTATGACTCCTGGGTGACCAGCCCAAGCCTCCTCTGGAGACACAGCCACTGTTACCTCCTGAACTGGAGTCCTGCCATGGCCCAGGACAAGGACTGTTTGAGTAAAAAGAAGTGACAGCACTTGACGTTCCATTTGGGTGCCCTGCCCATTGTTGTTGTTGTTATGTGCCGTTGAGTTGCCTACAACTCATAGCGACCCTATGTACAACAGCCCTAAACTCCGCTCTGTCCTGTGCCAATCGCAC
>NW_006399824.1:11684880-11687124 GCF_000299155.1 Elephantulus edwardii | reverse complement strand
GCAAGGTAGAGATCTTGAGGATGGTGCAGGATAGTGCAAGATTTCAATCCTTTTTTCACAGGATCATTATGAGTCATGCGTTATGTGAGGACACCTAACAACAACATAAATGATTTAAAATGTTTAGCATTTTAGTCTTTGGAGTTGTCTAGGTGACTTTGATTTTGCTGTGTTTTTTATTCATCCCATGTGACTCCCAATGAGCCCTTTCCGCGAAAGACTAGCGTTTCCCTTTAGTTCAACCTCTGTGGTCTTTGTTTTCTCATTCTGTAACTTTTGTTATGCTGATATGAATCTTACAGATCTGCCTCTTTGCTTCTTATATTTGCTTTCAGAGCCTTTATATTTTCATTCTAGGCATTTAGCCTAGACTATCAAGCTGAGAAAACAGTTTTCTTCCTTTTTATAAAATTGTGATTTGTGAAAGTTTACTGAATAAATTTGTTTTCCAGTATACAACTATTCATATGCATTTTTAAAATGACATTAATTACAGTCCGCAGAATATGATGGTACTCTCCCCACTTCCTCCCTGTGATTCTTGTTTCCATTAAAACGTTTATCCCATCCTTTCCTGTCTTTGGAGCTTTATCTCTAGCAATTTCTGCCCTTTTAATTTTGTATGGTTGCATATTCTAGGAGTGAGTATATACCTTATTACTGTTTACAATATAGGCTTGTTTAGGGGAAAGTTGAGCTATAGGGATGAGTTTTGTTCCTGTTTTGAAAGGTAATTGAGGCTATAACCCTGAGAGTTCCATCAGTCTCTAGCAGATAAGCAAGTAATCTTGGACTTTTTTATGGTTTTTTTTTTGTTTTTAAATTTTGTTTCACATTTTTCCCCTACTTTAAGATCTAGTGCATTCTTAAGCAAATAACGAAAATGTCTCTATTGGCTTTGATGTTGTTGTTCTTGGATTGCTAATTTTAAAAAGGAAATCTAGCACTGGTGGCCTAGTGCAAGAAGCTGCTCTGCAATCCTGAAGGCACTCGGTCAGAGGCCACCAGCTGCTCTGTGGGAGGACGGGCAGTCTTCTCCAGGGCGATTAACTGCCTCTGAAAACCCGCCAGAGGGTCAGCTACGGGTTAGGTCTGACTCTGTGGTACACAACAACATACAAATGCATGTGTGATTTTTCTGACGTCTTAGTTCTTAGTGACACTCATAAATATTAACAGTAAGTCTTGTTTTCCTTGTGTTACTTCTTTTTCCTTGGAGATTGGTTTTCTGGTGATTCATCTGGTTTGTCCTGTTAATCTTCTCAATCTTTGTTCTCCTTCCAGTTTAAGCACCTCCATTATGTGCTCTCTTCAACGTGAGCTCTCTTTTTGTTTAGAAAGGAGTTTTCCGGATATCTAGCAGGGTGCCAGCCACTCTGTACACTCAGGGGACAGGTAGTGATTGAGTGGTATAACACTTAACTTTGACCCTTTCCATGCCTAACCACACCCATTTCCTTGTTGGTTTGATTCTGACTTACAACGACATATTTAGGGCCTATTAGAGCTGCCTCATATGGTCTCCAAGGCTATAAATAATTTTGGAGACTTGACCACACATTGTGGTGGGATCAAAACAGCTGATTTTTCAGTTCTCAGCTAAATGCTTTAACCAGTATACCACTAGGACTCCTTTAATTGTTTATAGAGAAGATCTGTCTTACAGTTTGGAAAATGTTCGTCTAGACTTCTTTCCTTAGAAAGAGTTGGGAATCTATTTTAATGAAGACTGTAAGATTTAGTCACCGTTTTTTTTTAAAGAATTGTTACTTGCCATTGCGCAGGATCCAATAACTCATGGCCTTACACATGACAGTATATATTTAATCCTGTGCCATCTTCATGTGTGAAAATAGGCATGATCCTGTTGTTACGTCTTTTATGTAATGCTTTCCAACCTGAGAGACTCGTTTTCTTGGATTAATTTTCCAGCAGTAATCAGACAGTGATCTATTGTGATCCACAAAGCTTGTCTGACTAAGTTTTGTTAGGTACATTCATTGCCCTTCTAAACTCAGCTTGTACTTCTGGCAGTTCTCTGTTGATGTGCTGTTCCAGTCATGTTTTGGATAATCTTCAGCAGAATCTTGCTCGCATGTGATATTAATGATATTGTTCAATAATTTCCACACTCTGTCAGATCACCTTTCTTTGGAATGGGAACAAATATAGATCTCTTCCACTCAGTTGGCCAAGTGGTTGTTCTCTAGATTTCTTGGCACAACTTGAGCACATCTAGGGCAG
>NW_006399824.1:11680098-11681325 GCF_000299155.1 Elephantulus edwardii | reverse complement strand
TCAGAGACTTAAAGCTTTCAGCAGACAGCTAATAATTTATTTTGTGTATGTTTTTCACTTTTTATTTTTTTTGTGTGTCTATGTGGAAATAAATTTTATTTTTATTTAGTGAAAGTTTACAAACCATGTTGTTTTATTAATACAATCATTTAGCAACGTTTTGTTTTATAACATTAATTGCCATGATTAGTGTAATTAATGAATTATATTGAACATAGTACAAACTTTTGCAGTCTGAAATGGATCACAGAAGCAATCAAGATGCCTTAATAGTCCTGCAGGCCCTGGCTGGTGGCCTCGAGCTGCCTGTGGGCCATTGGCACGTTCAACTCGTGCCGTCACTTGTTAAGGGTGTGTGTCTGTAGCTGCAGTTGCATAAAGGTTCTCTGGGTCACTGCCCTTACTCCAGGTCAAAGCTCTTAGTTCTTGCAAACGCCATCTGCCTGTGAGACCCCACTAGCCAGTGCAATAAATGCCAAAGAGGACCATGAGATGAATGAGAAGCTTTCTCTTCTGTTTATAAAGGAAGTGAAAATTTCCTGGAATTAAGGCCAATTTCATTTCAGTACAGGACAGGTGAAAACGGTGATCTCAAAGCCTTCTTATTAGAGATATTCTGGACAGAAACATACCCTCAGACATTGAAAATTTTATCAAGGAATGCTTTATTTTAACAAAACCATATCATCAGCTGTAAAGCAGAGTACAATAGCCAAATTCCAAGCAGTTGAAGTTAATCTTGGGACCACTATAACCTATATATTATTTGAATATGCCCAGGACAATAAAGAACAATTTATGAAGAATCACAATCCCATTGATTCTACAATATTCATTAACAATATCAACTTGGTTGAAACTCTGAATACAGCCACACCAAATAAGAAAAAAGAAAAAAAAAAGAAAGGAAGAAAAAAAGAAAACTTTCTAAAGCCCAGAAATGTAAACTGGCGGATAAAACAGATCACAAAAGGAAACTTCCTTGAGGATGGAACTGGGATGTGTTGTTGAGCATTTAAGTAAAACTGGTTTTGAAGATATGAATAATGCTTGAACTTTGATACAAGGAGAGAGCATCTTTTAAAAAATGTAATGGGTTTCAAAATCTTTTCATTGCTTTTTTTCCTAGTGTTGACGTAACTTTTATTTTGTTTCATTTAAAAAATTGCTGTTTTAATGAAAGTTTATAGAAAGGTTAGATTTTCATTCATGACTGTTTGCACATTT
>NW_006399824.1:11678921-11679679 GCF_000299155.1 Elephantulus edwardii | reverse complement strand
GCCTTCCACAGTGGTTGCACCAATTTACACTTCCACCAACAGTGAATAAGGGTTCCAGTTTCTTCACAACCTCACCAGCATTTGTTGCTTGCTGTTCTGTTAAATTTTGTTATTTTTACTGGGGTGAGATGATATCTCATAGTTGTTTTGATTTGCATCTCTCTTAGAGCTAGGGATTTTGACATTTCTTCATGTGCTGTTGACCATCTGAATATCTTCCTTGGTGAAGTGTCTGTTCATATCCTACGCCTATTTTTCAATTGGATTGTTTTCCTTTATCTTGTTGTGGTGCCAGTTCACTTTCTTAAAAATAAAATCATTGTTGTATAATTTGCTCTCTTCACCCCTTCCCATCCCCAGTTGACTTTGCTATGCATTTCTTATTCCGAACTGTTGTCATGTAAATAATGCCTAGTCCTATATTCCTTTTAAATAGTTCTTTCCTTCATTTGTTCCAGCACAGTATTCACTATCCCTCTTTTCTTAGTCTCCTCCCAACCCTCATGTCAGTCCTGGTTTATAACTGGCGTTATTCAATATTTGTCCTTTTGTGATTGAGATATTTAACTCAGCATAATGTGCTACAGGGTCACCAATTTTGTATAATATTTTATGAGTTCCTTATTTTTCAGTACTAAAGAGTTGAATAGAAGATTTCAAAAGGCAGCATGGGATGACAAAGTAAAATATTACAATTAAATGTGCAAGGAGCTGGAGTCAGAAAGTCAAAAGGGCCGAATTCGCTCAGCATTTCTTAA